>NW_027488429.1:17500-32500 GCF_051014445.1 Colletes latitarsis | reverse complement strand
CTCGGACTGAAGAGTTGATGCTCGGATAGTACGAGTATACATATTTTAAACGTATACAAGTCACCAACGTCACTCGAGACGCTTATACCACTTCAAGAGCCATTCGGTCAAAGACACCGACTCGTGGCAATGCAGTGTGGAGAAAGTCTGGAACGAGCACGATACAGAACAGTCAGGATGAAATCCCGAGGAGCGACGACTGCTTCTCAACCGAGGTCGAAGAATAGCCGTACGCTCGACGCTGCCCCGACCGACTCGACCGGACCGTCGCTTCTCTTATAGGTACCGAGGCGCCCGCCGGAACGCCGGCGACGCACGGGCTTACGCACGGCCGCTTATGGGGGGAACCGCGCGACCCAACCGCCCGCCCGAACGGCCTGTTATAACTTAGAGCGAAAACCAACACCTGTAATTTCCTTAATAATTGAGCTAGGGCAAAAAAAAAAAACGCTATCTTGTAGGAAAAAAGCAGGGGAACACGATGCCGTCGTTAAAAATATAGATTGCCGTGCTCGTTTTCGAGAAAAAAATGAAAAAATGGTCAAAATCGTCGCAGAACAAAAACTCGACACGCTATCTTGTAGGCAAAAATTAGACGAATTCAAAACCGTAGTTAAAAATATCGGTCGTCGCGCTAGTTTTCGAGAAAAAAACAAAAACGTTCAAAAAATTCGAGATAAAAAAAAAAAAACCAGCCTACCAGATAGAAAAAATTACACTGAACAAATATCATATAGGTCAAAATATGTGTTAGCGTACTAGTTTTCGAGATATAGACGAAAAACCGTCGCCGCCGATCGGTACGTCGGTCGATGCGAAAGCACCGCGCGACCGAGCAGCGCCCGCCTAAAAGACCAGTTCGAACATACCGAAAAATCAAGAAACCGTAACTTCCTTAATAATTGAGCTAGGACAAAAAATCGACACGCTATCTTGCAGGAAAAAATCCGGGGAACACGATGGCGTCGTCAAAAGTGCAGGTCGTCGAGCTCGTTTTCGAGAAAAAAAAAAAAAAATTCTCAAAATTCGACAAAAAAATAAAACGATCAGTGGACCGTGTAGAGAATATAAAACTGCATAAGAATCGTATAGACGAAAATTGGCGTTCACGTGCTCGTTTTTGTGGAAAAAATTAAAAAAGCTCTCAAACTTCGAGATAAAAAAAAAAAAAACCATCTACCAGGTAGCCAACGGTAAACGGTACAAGTATCGTACGGGCGAAAATGAGCGTTACCGTGCTCGTTTTCGAGTTATTGACGAAAAACAGCCTGGAGCGATCGCTCCGGCGGTCGACGCGCGAAAGTTTCTAAGTCCGCTCTGCTCCGAAACACCGCTCCGGCGTCAAAAATCGTCGTAGGACAAAAAATAGACACGCTATCTTGCAGGAAAAAATCCGGGGAACACGATGGCGTCGTCAAAAGTGCAGGTCGTCGAGCTAGTTTTCGAGAAAAAAAAAAAAAAATTCTCAAAACTCGACAAAAAAATAAAACGATCAGTGGACCGTGTAGAGAATCTAAAACTGCATAAGAATCGTATAGACCAAAATTGGCGTTCACGTGCTCGTTTTTGAGAAAAAAGTTAAAAAAGCTCTCAAAATTCGAGATAAAAAAAAAACAAACCATCTGCCAGGTAGCCAACGGTAAACGGTACAAGTATCGTACGGGCGAAAACGAGCGTTACCGTGCTCGTTTTCGAGTTATTGACGAAAAACAGCCTGGAGCGATCGGTCCGGCGGTCGACGCGCGAAAGTTTCTAAGTCCGCTCTGCTCCGAATCATCGCTCCGGCGTCAAAAATCGTCGTAGGACAAAAAATCGCCACCCTATCTTGCAGGAAAAAATCCGGGGAACACGATGGCGTCGTCAAAAGTGCAGGTCGTCGAGCTCGTTTTCGAAAAAAAAAAAAAAAATTCTCAAAATTCGACAAAAAAATAAAACGAACAGTGGACCGTGTAGAGAATATAAAACTGCATAAGAATCGTATAGACGAAAATTGGCGTTCACGTGCTCGTTTTTGTGGAAAAAATTAAAAAAGCTCTCAAACTTCGAGATAAAAAAAAAAAGAACCATCTACCAGGTAGCCAACGGTAAACGGTACAAGTATCGTACGGGCGAAAATGAGCGTTACCGTGCTCGTTTTCGAGTTATTGACGAAAAACAGCCTGGAGCGATCGCTCCGGCGGTCGACGCGCTAAAGTTTCTAAGTCCGCTCTGCTCCGAACCACCGCTCCGGCGTCAAAAATCGTCGTAGGACAAAAAATAGACACGCTATCTTGCAGGAAAAAATCCGGGAACACGATGGCGTCGTCAAAAGTGCAGGTCGTCGAGCTCGTTTTCGAGAAAAAAAAAAAAAAATTCTCAAAATTCGACAAAAAAATAAAACGATCAGTGGACCGTGTAGACAATATAAAACTGCATAAGAATCGTATAGACGAAAATTGGCGTTCACGTGCTCGTTTTTGTGGAAAAAATTAAAAAAGCTCTCAAACTTCGAGATAAAAAAAAAAAAACCGTCTACCAGGTAGCCAACGGTAAACGGTACAAGTATCGTACGGGCGAAAATGAGCGTTACCGTGCTCGTTTTCGAGTTATTGACGAAAAACAGCCTGGAGCGATCGCTCCGGCGGTCGACGCGCGAAAGTTTCTAAGTCCGCTCTGCTCCGAAACACCGCTCCGGCGTCAAAAATCGTCGTAGGACAAAAAATAGACACGCTATCTTGCAGGAAAAAATCCGGGGAACACGATGGCGTCGTCAAAAGTGCAGGTCGTCGAGCTAGTTTTCGAGAAAAAAAAAAAAAAATTCTCAAAACTCGACAAAAAAATAAAACGATCAGTGGACCGTGTAGAGAATCTAAAACTGCATAAGAATCGTATAGACCAAAATTGGCGTTCACGTGCTCGTTTTTGAGAAAAAAGTTAAAAAAGCTCTCAAAATTCGAGATAAAAAAAAAACAAACCATCTGCCAGGTAGCCAACGGTAAACGGTACAAGTATCGTACGGGCGAAAACGAGCGTTACCGTGCTCGTTTTCGAGTTATTGACGAAAAACAGCCTGGAGCGATCGGTCCGGCGGTCGACGCGCGAAAGTTTCTAAGTCCGCTCTGCTCCGAATCATCGCTCCGGCGTCAAAAATCGTCGTAGGACAAAAAATCGCCACCCTATCTTGCAGGAAAAAATCCGGGGAACACGATGGCGTCGTCAAAAGTGCAGGTCGTCGAGCTCGTTTTCGAAAAAAAAAAAAAAATTCTCAAAATTCGACAAAAAAATAAAACGAACAGTGGACCGTGTAGAGAATATAAAACTGCATAAGAATCGTATAGACGAAAATTGGCGTTCACGTGCTCGTTTTTGTGGAAAAAATTAAAAAAGCTCTCAAACTTCGAGATAAAAAAAAAAAGAACCATCTACCAGGTAGCCAACGGTAAACGGTACAAGTATCGTACGGGCGAAAATGAGCGTTACCGTGCTCGTTTTCGAGTTATTGACGAAAAACAGCCTGGAGCGATCGCTCCGGCGGTCGACGCGCTAAAGTTTCTAAGTCCGCTCTGCTCCGAAACACCGCTCCGGCGTCAAAAATCGTCGTAGGACAAAAAATAGACACGCTATCTTGCAGGAAAAAATCCGGGGAACACGATGGCGTCGTCAAAAGTGCAGGTCGTCGAGCTCGTTTTCGAGAAAAAAAAAAAAAATTCTCCAAAATTCGACAAAAAAATAAAACGATCAGTGGACCGTGTAGACAATATAAAACTGCATAAGAATCGTATAGACGAAAATTGGCGTTCACGTGCTCGTTTTTGTGGAAAAAATTAAAAAAGCTCTCAAACTTCGAGATAAAAAAAAAAAAAACCGTCTACCAGGTAGCCAACGGTAAACGGTACAAGTATCGTACGGGCGAAAATGAGCGTTACCGTGCTCGTTTTCGAGTTATTGACGAAAAACAGCCTGGAGCGATCGCTCCGGCGGTCGACGCGCGAAAGTTTCTAAGTCCGCTCTGCTCCGAAACACCGCTCCGGCGTCAAAAATCGTCGTAGGACAAAAAATAGACACGCTATCTTGCAGGAAAAAATCCGGGGAACACGATGGCGTCGTCAAAAGTGCAGGTCGTCGAGCTAGTTTTCGAGAAAAAAAAAAAAAAATTCTCAAAACTCGACAAAAAAATAAAACGATCAGTGGACCGTGTAGAGAATCTAAAACTGCATAAGAATCGTATAGACCAAAATTGGCGTTCACGTGCTCGTTTTTGAGAAAAAAGTTAAAAAAGCTCTCAAAATTCGAGATAAAAAAAAAACAAACCATCTGCCAGGTAGCCAACGGTAAACGGTACAAGTATCGTACGGGCGAAAACGAGCGTTACCGTGCTCGTTTTCGAGTTATTGACGAAAAACAGCCTGGAGCGATCGGTCCGGCGGTCGACGCGCGAAAGTTTCTAAGTCCGCTCTGCTCCGAATCATCGCTCCGGCGTCAAAAATCGTCGTAGGACAAAAAATCGCCACCCTATCTTGCAGGAAAAAATCCGGGGAACACGATGGCGTCGTCAAAAGTGCAGGTCGTCGAGCTCGTTTTCGAAAAAAAAAAAAAAAATTCTCAAAATTCGACAAAAAAATAAAACGAACAGTGGACCGTGTAGAGAATATAAAACTGCATAAGAATCGTATAGACGAAAATTGGCGTTCACGTGCTCGTTTTTGTGGAAAAAATTAAAAAAGCTCTCAAACTTCGAGATAAAAAAAAAAAGAACCATCTACCAGGTAGCCAACGGTAAACGGTACAAGTATCGTACGGGCGAAAATGAGCGTTACCGTGCTCGTTTTCGAGTTATTGACGAAAAACAGCCTGGAGCGATCGCTCCGGCGGTCGACGCGCTAAAGTTTCTAAGTCCGCTCTGCTCCGAAACACCGCTCCGGCGTCAAAAATCGTCGTAGGACAAAAAATAGACACGCTATCTTGCAGGAAAAAATCCGGGGAACACGATGGCGTCGTCAAAAGTGCAGGTCGTCGAGCTCGTTTTCGAGAAAAAAAAAAAAAAATTCTCAAAATTCGACAAAAAAATAAAACGATCAGTGGACCGTGTAGACAATATAAAACTGCATAAGAATCGTATAGACGAAAATTGGCGTTCACGTGCTCGTTTTTGTGGAAAAAATTAAAAAAGCTCTCAAACTTCGAGATAAAAAAAAAAAAAACCGTCTACCAGGTAGCCAACGGTAAACGGTACAAGTATCGTACGGGCGAAAACGAGCGTTACCGTGCTCGTTTTCGAGTTATTGACGAAAAACAGCCTGGAGCGATCGGTCCGGCGGTCGACGCGCGAAAGTTTCTAAGTCCGCTCTGCTCCGAATCATCGCTCCGGCGTCAAAAATCGTCGTAGGACAAAAAATCGCCACCCTATCTTGCAGGAAAAAATCCGGGGAACACGATGGCGTCGTCAAAAGTGCAGGTCGTCGAGCTCGTTTTCGAGAAAAAAAAAAAAAAATTCTCAAAATTCGACAAAAAAATAAAACGATCACTGGACCGTGTAGAGAATATAAAACTGCATAAGAATCGTATAGACGAAAATTGGCGTTCACGTGCTCGTTTTTGTTGAAAAAATTAAAAAAGCTCTCAAACTTCGAGATTAAAAAAAAAAAAAACCATCTACCAGGTAGCCAACGGTAAACGGTACAAGTATCGTACGGGCGAAAATGAGCGTTACCGTGCTCGTTTTCGAGTTATTGACGAAAAACAGCCTGGAGCGATCGCTCCGGCGGTCGACGCGCGAAAGTTTCTAAGTCCGCTCTGCTCCGAAACACCGCTCCGGCGTCAAAAATCGTCGTAGGACAAAAAATCGCCACCCTATCTTGCAGGAAAAAATCCGGGGAACACGATGGCGTCGTCAAAAGTGCAGGTCGTCGAGCTCGTTTTCGAGAAAAAAAAAAAAAAATTCTCAAAATTCGACAAAAAAATAAAACGATCATTGGACCGTGTAGAGAATCTAAAACTGCATAAGAATCGTACAGACGAAAATTGGCGTTCACGTGCTCGTTTTTGTGGAAAAAATTAAAAAAGCTCTCAAACTTCGAGATAAAAAAAAAAAAAACCATCTACCAGGTAGCCAACGGTAAACGGTACAAGTATCGTACGGGCGAAAACGAGCGTTACCGTGCTCGTTTTCGAGTTATTGACGAAAAACAGCCTGGAGCGATCGGTCCGGCGGTCGACGCGCGAAAGTTTCTAAGTCCGCTCTGCTCCGAATCATCGCTCCGGCGTCAAAAATCGTCGTAGGACAAAAAATAGACACGCTATCTTGCAGGAAAAAATCCGGGGAACACGATGGCGTCGTCAAAAGTGCAGGTCGTCGAGCTCGTTTTCGAGAAAAAAAAAAAAAAAATTCTCAAAATTCGACAAAAAAATAAAACGATCAGTGGACCGTGTAGAGAATATAAAACTGCATAAGAATCGTATAGACGAAAATTGGCGTTCACGTGCTCGTTTTTGTGGAAAAAATTAAAAAAGCTCTCAAACTTCGAGATAAAAAAAAAAAAAACCATCTACCAGGTAGCCAACGGTAAACGGTACAAGTATCGTACGGGCGAAAATGAGCGTTACCGTGCTCGTTTTCGAGTTATTGACGAAAAACAGCCTGGAGCGATCGCTCCGGCGGTCGACGCGCGAAAGTTTTCAAGTCCGCTCTGCTCCGAAACACCGCTCCGGCGTCAAAAATCGTCGTAGGACAAAAAATAGACACGCTATCTTGCAGGAAAATATCCGGGGAACACGATGGCGTCGTCAAAAGTGCAGGTCGTCGAGCTCGTTTTCGAGAAAAAAAAAAAAAAATTCTCAAAATTCGACAAAAAAATAAAACGATCATTGGACCGTGTAGAGAATCTAAAACTGCATAAGAATCGTATAGACCAAAATTGGCCTTAACGTGCTGGTTTTCGAGTTATTGACGATAAGCCGGTATATATATGTCCGAGATAAAAAAAAAGATAGGGACAGTGGGAATCTCCTATACTATCACGGGCGTGTATTCTCCTACTAGTTTGATGGTTGTTGTTGCATAAACCAGCGACTGTTTGGCCCGCCGTTTAACCGCGCGGTTTAAAATTGCAACACAATGTTGGTGTCGCTCCGGGGTGAAAAAATGGAAAAACGACATACTTTACGCATAGGGGCGGCTGATCTTAACATATTTTGTCATGTCACCACCCCAGTGACTCTAAGACGGATTTTGCCGTCGCACGTTTTTTTATTAAAAAGTTATTAGTATATAAAAGATTTCGTTAAGCAAAAAGACACGAATATGGGAGTAGGACAAAAAATCGCCAGCCTATCTTGCAGGAAAAAATCCGGGGAACACGATGGCGTCGTCAAAAGTGCAGGTCGTCGAGCTAGTTTTCGAGAAAAAAAAAAAAAAATTCTCAAAACTCGACAAAAAAATAAAACGATCAGTGGACCGTGTAGAGAATCTAAAACTGCATAAGAATCGTATAGACCAAAATTGGCGTTCACGTGCTCGTTTTTGAGAAAAAAGTTAAAAAAAGCTCTCAAAATTCGAGATAAAAAAAAAACAAACCATCTGCCAGGTAGCCAACGGTAAACGGTACAAGTATCGTACGGGCGAAAACGAGCGTTACCGTGCTCGTTTTCGAGTTATTGACGAAAAACAGCCTGGAGCGATCGGTCCGGCGGTCGACGCGCGAAAGTTTCTAAGTCCGCTCTGCTCCGAATCATCGCTCCGGCGTCAAAAATCGTCGTAGGACAAAAAATCGCCACCCTATCTTGCAGGAAAAAATCCGGGGAACACGATGGCGTCGTCAAAAGTGCAGGTCGTCGAGTTTTCGAGAAAAAAAAAAAAAAATTCTCAAAATTCGACAAAAAAATAAAACGAACAGTGGACCGTGTAGAGAATATAAAACTGCATAAGAATCGTATAGACGAAAATTGGCGTTCACGTGCTCGTTTTTGTGGAAAAAATTAAAAAAGCTCTCAAACTTCGAGATAAAAAAAAAAAGAACCATCTACCAGGTAGCCAACGGTAAACGGTACAAGTATCGTACGGGCGAAAATGAGCGTTACCGTGCTCGTTTTCGAGTTATTGACGAAAAACAGCCTGGAGCGATCGCTCCGGCGGTCGACGCGCTAAAGTTTCTAAGTCCGCTCTGCTCCGAAACACCGCTCCGGCGTCAAAAATCGTCGTAGGACAAAAAATAGACACGCTATCTTGCAGGAAAAAATCCGGGGAACACGATGGCGTCGTCAAAAGTGCAGGTCGTCGAGCTCGTTTTCGAGAAAAAAAAAAAAAAATTCTCAAAATTCGACAAAAAAATAAAACGATCAGTGGACCGTGTAGACAATATAAAACTGCATAAGAATCGTATAGACGAAAATTGGCGTTCACGTGCTCGTTTTTGTGGAAAAAATTAAAAAAGCTCTCAAACTTCGAGATAAAAAAAAAAAAAACCGTCTACCAGGTAGCCAACGGTAAACGGTACAAGTATCGTACGGGCGAAAACGAGCGTTACCGTGCTCGTTTTCGAGTTATTGACGAAAAACAGCCTGGAGCGATCGGTCCGGCGGTCGACGCGCGAAAGTTTCTAAGTCCGCTCTGCTCCGAATCATCGCTCCGGCGTCAAAAATCGTCGTAGGACAAAAAATCGCCACCCTATCTTGCAGGAAAAAATCCGGGGAACACGATGGCGTCGTCAAAAGTGCAGGTCGTCGAGCTCGTTTTCGAGAAAAAAAAAAAAAAATTCTCAAAATTCGACAAAAAAATAAAACGATCAGTGGACCGTGTAGAGAATATAAAACTGCATAAGAATCGTATAGACGAAAATTGGCGTTCACGTGCTCGTTTTTGTTGAAAAAATTAAAAAAGCTCTCAAACTTCGAGATAAAAAAAAAAAAAACCATCTACCAGGTAGCCAACGGTAAACGGTACAAGTATCGTACGGGCGAAAATGAGCGTTACCGTGCTCGTTTTCGAGTTATTGACGAAAAACAGCCTGGAGCGATCGCTCCGGCGGTCGACGCGCGAAAGTTTCTAAGTCCGCTCTGCTCCGAATCATCGCTCCGGCGTCAAAAATCGTCGTAGGACAAAAAATAGACACGCTATCTTGCAGGAAAAAATCCGGGGAACACGATGGCGTCGTCAAAAGTGCAGGTCGTCGAGCTCGTTTTCGAGAAAAAAAAAAAAAAATTCTGAAAATTCGACAAAAAAATAAAACGATCAGTGGACCGTGTAGAGAATATAAAACTGCATAAGAATCGTATAGACGAAAATTGGCGTTCACGTGCTCGTTTTTGTGGAAAAAATTAAAAAAGCTCTCAAACTTCGAGATAAAAAAAAAAAAAACCATCTACCAGGTAGCCAACGGTAAACGGTACAAGTATCGTACGGGCGAAAATGAGCGTTACCGTGCTCGTTTTCGAGTTATTGACGAAAAACAGCCTGGAGCGATCGCTCCGGCGGTCGACGCGCGAAAGTTTCTAAGTCCGCTCTGCTCCGAAACACCGCTCCGGCGTCAAAAATCGTCGTAGGACAAAAAATAGACACGCTATCTTGCAGGAAAAAATCCGGGGAACACGATGGCGTCGTCAAAAGTGCAGGTCGTCGAGCTCGTTTTCGAGAAAAAAAAAAAAAAATTCTCAAAATTCGACAAAAAAATAAAACGATCACTGGACCGTGTAGAGAATATAAAACTGCATAAGAATCGTATAGACGAAAATTGGCGTTCACGTGCTCGTTTTTGAGAAAAAAGTTAAAAAAGCTCTCAAAATTCGAGATAAAAAAAAAACAAACCATCTGCCAGGTAGCCAACGGTAAACGGTACAAGTATCGTACGGGCGAAAACGAGCGTTACCGTGCTCGTTTTCGAGTTATTGACGAAAAACAGCCTGGAGCGATCGGTCCGGCGGTCGACGCGCGAAAGTTTCTAAGTCCGCTCTGCTCCGAATCATCGCTCCGGCGTCAAAAATCGTCGTAGGACAAAAAATCGCCACCCTATCTTGCAGGAAAAAATCCGGGGAACACGATGGCGTCGTCAAAAGTGCAGGTCGTCGAGCTCGTTTTCGAGAAAAAAAAAAAAAAATTCTCAAAATTCGACAAAAAAATAAAACGATCATTGGACCGTGTAGAGAATCTAAAACTGCATAAGAATCGTATAGACCAAAATTGGCCTTAACGTGCTGGTTTTCGAGTTATTGACGATAAGCCGGTATATATATGTCCGAGATAAAAAAAAAGATAGGGACAGTGGGAATCTCCTATACTATCACGGGCGTGTATTCTCCTACTAGTTTGATGGTTGCTGTTGCATAAACCACCGACTGTTTGGCCCGCCGTTTAACCGCGCAGTTTAAAATTGCAACACAATGTTGGTGTCGCTCCGGATCGAAAAAATGGAAAAACGACATACTTTACGCATAGGGGCGGCTGATCTTAACATATTTTGTCAATGTCATCTTCCCAGTGACCCTAGGAAGGAGTTTGCCGTTGCACGTTTTCCTATTAAAAAGTAATTAGTGTACAAAAATTTTCGTGAAGCAAAAAACAAGAATGTGAAAGTACGTTCCATGAGCATTACGGTGAATAAAACAGAAATTAAAAATTCCCGAGGGGTTGAACAGCATCATATTGAATTCGTTTTGCTGACTGGGGTCTGCGCCCCCCAGACCCCCGCTACACTAGCCCAGACCAAACCCACTTTGTAATAGTGGTATCATATTAAATTGAACAGCATCGTACTTAATTCGTTTTGCTGAATGGGGGGCTGCGCCCCCCAAACCCCCGCTACACTAGCCCAGACCTAACCCATTTTGTAATAGCGGTATCAAATTAAATTGAACAGCATCGTACTAAATTCGTTTTGCTGACTGGGGGGCTGCGCCCCCCAGACCCCCGCAACACTAGCCCGGACCTAACCCACTTTGTAATAGCGGTATCATATTAAATTGAACAGCATCGTACTAAATTCGTTTTGCTGAATGGGGGGCTGCGCCCCCCAAACCCCCGCTACACTAGCCCAGACCTAACCCATTTTGTAATAGCGGTATCAAATTAAATTGAACAGCATCATATTGAATTCGTTTTGCTGACTGGGGTCTGCGCCCCCCAGACCCCCGCTACAATAGCCCAGACCTAACCCACTTTGTAATAGTGGTATCATATTAAATTGAACAGCATCGTACTTAATTCGTTTTGCTGAATGGGGGGCTGCGCCCCCCAAACCCCCGCTACACTAGCCCAGACCTAACCCATTTTGTAATAGCGGTATCAAATTAAATTGAACAGCATCGTACTAAATTCGTTTTGCTGACAGGGGTCTGCGCCCCCCAGACCCCCGCTACACTAGCCCAGACCTAACCCCCTTTGTAATAGCGGTATCATATTAAATTGAACAGCATCATATTGAATTCGTTTTGCTGACTGGGGTCTGCGCGCCCCAGACCCCCGCAACACTAGCCCGGACCTAACCCACTTTGTAATAGCGGTATCACATTAAATTGAACAGCATCGTACTAAATTCGTTTTGCTGAATGGGGGGCTGCGCCCCCCAAACCCCCGCTACACTAGCCCAGACCTAACCCATTTTGTAATAGCGGTATCAAACTAAATTGAACAGCATCATATTGAATTCGTTTTGCCGACTGGGGTCTGCGCCCCCCAGACCCCCGCTACAATAGCCCAGACCTAACCCACTTTGTAATAGTGGTATCATATTAAATTGAACAGCATCGTACTTAATTCGTTTTGCTGAATGGGGGGCTGCGCCCCCCAAACCCCCGCTACACTAGCCCAGACCTAACCCATTTTGTAATAGCGGTATCAAATTAAATTGAACAGCATCGTACTAAATTCGTTTTGCTGACAGGGGTCTGCGCCCCCCAGACCCCCGCTACACTAGCCCCAGACCTAACCCCCTTTGTAATAGCGGTATCATATTAAATTGAACAGCATCATGTTGAATTCGTTTTGCTGACTGGGGTCTGCGCGCCCCAGACCCCCGCAACACTAGCCCGACCTAACCCACTTTGTAATAGCGGTATCATATTAAATTGAACAGCATCGTACTAAATTCGTTTTGCTGAATGGGGGGCTGCGCCCCCCAAACCCCCGCTACACTAGCCCAGACCTAACCCATTTTGTAATAGCGGTATCAAATTAAATTGAACAGCATCATATTGAATTCGTTTTGCTGACTGGGGTCTGCGCCCCCCAGACCCCCGCTACACTAGCCCAGACCTAACCCACTTTGTAATAGTGGTATCATATTAAATTGAACAGCATCGTACATAATTCGTTTTGCTGAATGGGGGGCTGCGCCCCCCAAACCCCCGCTACACTAGCCCAGACCTAACCCATTTTGTAATAGCTGTATCAAATTAAATTGAACAGCATCATATTGAATTCGTTTTGCTGACAGGGGTCTGCGCCCCCCAGACCCCCGCTACACTAGCCCAGACCTAACCCACTTTGTAATAGTGGTATCATATTAAATTGAACAGCATCGTACATAATTCGTTTTGCTGAATGGGGGGCTGCGCCCCCCAAACCCCCGCTACACTAGCCCAGACCTAACCCATTTTGTAATAGCGGTATCAAATTAAATTGAACAGCATCGTACTAAATTCGTTTTGCTGACAGGGGTCTGCGCCCCCAAACCCCCGCTACACTAGCCCAGACCTAACCCATTTTGTAATAGCGGTATCAAATTAAATTGAACAGCATCATATTGAATTCGTTTTGCTGACTGGGGTCTGCGCCCCCCAAACCCCCGCTACACCAGCCCAGACCTAACCCATTTTGTAATAGCGGTATCAAATTAAATTGAGCAGCATCATATTGAATTCGTTTTGCTGACAGGGGTCTGCGCCCCCCAGTCCCCCGCTACACTAGCCCAGACCTAACCCCCTTTGTAATAGCGGTATCATATTAAATTGAACAGCATCATATTGAATTCGTTTTGCTGACTGGGGTCTGCGCGCCCCAAACCCCCGCAACACTGGCCCAGACCTAGCCCATTTTGTAATGACTGTATTGGAACTGCGTTAGGGCTAGTTTAGAATTGGTTAGGTGAAGTAATGCGGAGAGCAGTTTCGCCTGCGTCCCGGGATGCTTGTTGGCATGAGTGGTGTCTGAATGAGTAAAGACGGATGAGACACTTGTGGGGTATGGTGAGTCAGATTCTCAAACTACCCATATATTCTTCTGAGGCATGGGTGCCTATCCAAGGATCTCCTTCGGTATCTAAAACAGAAATAAAAAAAAAAAAACAAAAAAAAAAAAAAAAATGAATATGGACTGTGTTAGGACTGAATTGGATAAGGTCTGGGTTACGTCTCGGTTAGGTCTGAGTTAGGACTGGTTTAAGACTGGGTTAGGACTGGGTTAGGACTGGGTTAGGACTGGGTTAGGTCTGGGTTAGGTCTGGGTTATTTCTGGGTTAGGTCTGGGTTAGGTCTGGGTTAGGTCTGGGTTAGGTCTGGGTTAGGACTGGATTAGGTCTGGGTTAGGACTGGGTTAGTACTGGGTTAGGACTGGGTTAGGTCTGGGTTAGGTCTGGGTTATTTCTGGGTTAGGTCTGGGTTAGGTCTGGGTTAGGTCTGGGTTAGGGCTGGGTTAGGTCTGGGTTAGGTCTGGGTCAGGTCTGGGGTATTTCTGGGTTAGGACTGGGTTAGGTCTGGGTTAGGTCTGGGTTATTTCTGGGTTAGGTCTGGGTTAGGTCTGGGTTAGGTCTGGGTTAGGTCTGGGTTAGGTCTGGGTTAGGTCTGGGTTAGGACTGGGTTAGTACTGGGTTAGGACTGGGTTAGGTCTGGGTTAGGTCTGGGTTATTTCTGGGTTAGGTCTGGGTTAGGTCTGGGTTAGGTCTGGGTTAGGATTGGGTTAGGTCTGGTTTAGGACTGGGTTAGGTCTAGGTTAGGACTGGGTTAGGTCTGGGTTAGGTCTGGGTTAGGACTGGGTTAGGTCTGGGTTAGGACTGGGTTAGTACTGGGTTAGGACTGGGTTAGGTCTGGGTTAGGTCTGGGTTATTTCTGGGTTAGGTCTGGGTTAGGTCTGGGTTAGGTCTGGGTTAGGGCTGGGTTAGGTCTGGGTTAGGTCTGGGTCAGGTCTGGGGTATTTCTGGGTTAGGACTGGGTTAGGTCTGGGTTAGGTCTGGGTTATTTCTGGGTTAGGTCTGGGTTAGGTCTGGGTTAGGTCTGGGTTAGGTCTGGGTTAGGTCTGGGTTAGGTCTGGGTTAGGACTGGGTTAGTACTGGGTTAGGACTGGGTTAGGTCTGGGTTAGGTCTGGGTTATTTCTGGGTTAGGTCTGGGTTAGGTCTGGGTTAGGTCTGGGTTAGGGCTGGGTTAGGACTGGGTTAGGACTGGGTTAGGTCTGGGTTAGGACTGGGTTAGGACTGGGTTAGGTCTGGGTTAGGTCTGGGTTAGGACTGGGTTAGGTCTGGGTTAGGACTGGGCTAGGACTGGGTTAGGTCTGGGTTAGGTCTGGGTTAGGTTTGGGTTAGGACTGGGTAGGTTCTGGGTTAGGACTTGGTTAGGACTAGGTTAGGACTGTGTTAGGACTGGGTTAGGTCTGGGTTAGGTCTGGGTTAGGACTGGGTTAGGTCTGGGTTAGGACTGGGTTAGGTCTGGGTTAGGTCTGGGTTCGGTCTGGGTTAGGTCTGGGTTAGGTCTGGGTTAGGACTGGGTTAGGACTGGGTTAGGTCTGGGTTAGGACTGGGTTAGGACTGGGTTAGGTCTGGGTTAGGACTGGGTTAGGACTGGGTTAGGTCTGGGTTAGGACTGGGTTAGGACTGGGTTAGGTCTGGGTTAGGTCTGGGTTAGGACTGGGTTAGGTCTGGGTTAGGACTGGGTTAGGTCTGGGTTAGTACTGGATTTGGTTAGGTCTGGGTTAGGTCTGGGTTAGGTCTGGGTTAGGACTGGGTTAGGACTGGGTTAGGTCTGGGTTAGGACTGGGTTAGGACTGGGTTAGGACTGGGTTAGGTCTGGGTTAGGTCTGGGTTATTTCTGGGTTAGGTCTGGGT
>NW_027488429.1:7500-10000 GCF_051014445.1 Colletes latitarsis | reverse complement strand
GCGTATCGACGGAGGATTGAACGCGCCATATCGACGACAAAAGTTTCTTTTTGTTTCCTGAATGACGGAAAACCATCGTTCGACGGCCGGGCGTACAGTACATTCAAAAGCCTTTGCGCGTGGCTGCGACCAAACGGGTATAATACACCCGTATATTCTTGGTTCCGAACAGTAACTTCACGCGCAATCGGGCGAACGCACGCGGCAGCGCCCATCGGTTGCTCGATGAAATCGATGCGATAAACTACAGCCTTCTCGGCTGGTCGTCGTTAGTCGCGCGAGCAACGGATGGCCGCACAATCGACGCGTCGTCGTTTGCGATTATTCGCCTCACGTTAGCCATGAGTATGTATATTATTCATTTACGAACGAACGCGGCAGCGTCCATCGGTTGCTCGATGAAATCGATGCGATAAACTACAGCCGTCTCGGCTGGTCGTCGTTAGTCGCGCGAGCAACGATGGCCGGCAAATCGACGCGTCGTCGTTTGCGATTATTCGCCTCAAGTTAGCCATGAGTATGTATAACATTCATTTACGAACGAACGCGGCAGCGTCCATCGGTTGCTCGATGAAATCGATGCGATAAACTACAGCCGTTTCGGCTGGTCGTCGTTAGTCGCGCGAGCAACGATGGCCGCAAAATCGACGCGTCGTCGTTTGCGATTATTCGCCTCAAGTTAGCCATGAGTATGTATATTATTCATTTACGAACGAACGCGGCAGCGTCCCATCGGTTGCTCGATGAAATCGATGCGATAAACTACAGCCGTTTCGGCTGGTCGTCGTTAGTCGCGCGAGCAACGATGGCCGCAAAATCGACGCGTCGTCGTTTGCGATTATTCGCCTCAAGTTAGCCATGAGTATGTATATTATTCATTTACGAACGAACGCGGCAGCGTCCATCGGTTGCTCGATGAAATCGATGCGATAAACTACAGCCGTTTCGGCTGGTCGTCGTTAGTCGCGCGAGCAACGATGGCCGCAAAATCGACGCGTCGTCGTTTGCGATTATTCGCCTCAAGTTAGCCATGAGTATGTATATTATTCATTTACGAACGAACGCGGCAGCGTCCATCGGTTGCTCGATGAAATCGATGCGATAAACTACAAGCCGTTTCGGCTGGTCGTCGTTAGTCGCGCGAGCAACGATGGCCGCAAAATCGACGCGTCGTCGTTTGCGATTATTCGCCTCAAGTTAGCCATGAGTATGTATATTATTCATTTACGAACGAACGCGGCAGCGTCCACCGGTTGCTCGATGAAATCGATGCGATAAACTACAGCCGTCTCGGCTGGTCGTCGTTAGTCGCGCGAGCAACGATGGCCGCAAAATCGACGCGTCGTCGTTTGCGATTATTCGCCTCTGGCTATCCGTGAGTATGTATAATATTCATATACGAACGAACGCGGCAGCGCCCATCGGTTGCTCGATGAAATCGATGCGATAAACTACAGCCTTCTCGGCTGGTCGTCGTTAGTCGCGCGAGCAACGATGGCCGCAAAATCGACGCGTCGTCGTTTGCGATCATTCGCCTCAGGCTATCCGTGAGTATGTATAACATTCATTTACGAACGAACGCGGCAGCGTCCATCGGTTGCTCGATGAAATCGATGCGATAAACTACAGCCGTCTCGGCTGATCGTCGTTAGTCGCGCGAGCAACGATGGCCGCACAATCGACGCGTCGTCGTTTGCGATTATTCGCCTCAGGCTATCCGTGAGTATGTATAACATTCATTTACGAACGAACGCGGCAGCGTCCATCGGTTGCTCGATGAAATCGATGCGATAAACTACAGCCGTCTCGGCTGATCGTCGTTAGTCGCGCGAGCAACGATGGCCGCACAATCGACGCGTCGTCGTTTGCGATTATTCGCCTCAGGCTATCCGTGAGTATGTATAACATTCATTTACGAACGAACGCGGCAGCGTCCATCGGTTGCTCGATGAAATCGATGCGATAAACTACAGCCGTCTCGGCTGATCGTCGTTAGTCGCGCGAGCAACGATGGCCGCACAATCGACGCGTCGTCGTTTGCGATTATTCGCCTCAGGCTATCCGTGAGTATGTATAACATTCATTTACGAACGAACGCGGCAGCGTCCATCGGTTGCTCGATGAAATCGATGCGATAAACTACAGCCTTCTCGGCTGGTCGTCGTTAGTCGCGCGAGCAACGATGGCCGCACAATCGACGCGTTGTCGTTCGTTTGCGATTCGCTTCAGGCTACCCGTAAGGATGTATATTATTTTATTACTTCCTCGCCGTCATCAGGACGTTTCGTTCGGAGCACGACGACGAGCACACACGCCACCGGGCAAAGCGGGATACGCAAGTTCAAACCGTAAAGGAACGTCGCGAAACGATGTTCGACGGCGTCTCGTTCCTCGCTGTAGATCCTTGGGCGCTTTGGTTCGGCCCCTGCGCGTTGTGTGTGACAATCGGTCGTCGTCTCCTCTTCGAGCGAGCGCAACGTAAACAGCCAGCATCGTATCT
>NW_027488429.1:0-5000 GCF_051014445.1 Colletes latitarsis | reverse complement strand
AACTCCTTCTTTCAACATCAAATTTTAGTCTTTCGTTCGAAAGACTTGAGAGCCACCTCTTCCTCTCTTGTGTTATAATATTATATATGTATAGAGAGGGTACCACCAAAAACCCTCTCCTTCGTTTAGTTTCTTTCACTTTTCCGAGAGCTCCCCAAACTCTCGTTTATTTAATTTAATTTCATTTTTCGAGAGAGCGACCACCAACTAACTCTCTTATATTTGCTTTTTCTCGACAGAGCCACCACCAACTAACTCTCTTATATTTGCTTTTTCTCGACAGAGTCACCACCAACTCTCTCTCGTTTATATTTGCTTTTTCTCGACAGAGAAACCACCAACTCTCTCGTTTATATTTGCTTTTTCTCGACAGAGTCACCACCAAACTCTCTCGTTTCGTATTTTACTTCACAACAGAACATTATTGTATAATGGTATCCCACAACGACAAAGTACGTAGAGCTGCGCTCATGCTGAACATCTCGGGCACTTATTCACGCTGGGCATCGATCGTGGAAGCACGTATTGCCAGGCCCGAAGACTAAGCATTCATGCTGGACAAAAACGAGAAAGCGCGTATGTGCTGGTCGAGAAAGCACGTATTCGGCGCCGTACTGTTATGTCGAGGTCAGACACCTGTATTTCATTCTTTGCTCACTTTCCAGAGTACGAACCGTAGTTCCATACAATTTTTGCCTTTTAAGCTACGCTCCGTAGAGTGTAGTGCCAGTTTATGGTTTTCACAAAATTTTCAATCGCTCGGACTGAAGAGTTGATGCTCGGATAGTACGAGTATACATATTTTAAACGTATACAAGTCACCAACGTCACTCGAGACGCTTATACCACTTCAAGAGCCATTCGGTCAAAGACACCGACTCGTGGCAATGCAGTGTGGAGAAAGTCTGGAACGAGCACGATACAGAACAGTCAGGATGAAATCCCGAGGAGCGACGACTGCTTCTCAACCGAGGTCGAAGAATAGCCGTACGCTCGACGCTGCCCCGACCGACTCGACCGGACCGTCGCTTCTCTTATAGGTACCGAGGCGCCCGCCGGAACGCCGGCGACGCACGGGCTTACGCACGGCCGCTTATGGGGGGAACCGCGCGACCCAACCGCCCGCCCGAACGGCCTGTTATAACTTAGAGCGAAAACCAACACCTGTAATTTCCTTAATAATTGAGCTAGGGCAAAAAAAAAAAACGCTATCTTGTAGGAAAAAAGCAGGGGAACACGATGCCGTCGTTAAAAATATAGATTGCCGTGCTCGTTTTCGAGAAAAAAATGAAAAAATGGTCAAAATCGTCGCAGAACAAAAACTCGACACGCTATCTTGTAGGCAAAAATTAGACGAATTCAAAACCGTAGTTAAAAAATATCGGTCGTCGCGCTAGTTTTCGAGAAAAAAACAAAAACGTTCAAAAATTCGAGATAAAAAAAAAAAAACCAGCCTACCAGATAGAAAAAATTACACTGAACAAATATCATATAGGTCAAAATATGTGTTAGCGTACTAGTTTTCGAGATATAGACGAAAAACCGTCGCCGCCGATCGGTACGTCGGTCGATGCGAAAGCACCGCGCGACCGAGCGCCCGCCTAAAAGACCAGTTCGAACATACCGAAAAATCAAGAAACCGTAACTTCCTTAATAATTGAGCTAGGACAAAAAAATCGACACGCTATCTTGCAGGAAAAAATCCGGGGGAACACGATGGCGTCGTCAAAAGTGCAGGTCGTCGAGCTCGTTTTCGAGAAAAAAAAAAAAAATTCTCAAAATTCGACAAAAAAATAAAACGATCAGTGGACCGTGTAGAGAATATAAAACTGCATAAGAATCGTATAGACGAAAATTGGCGTTCACGTGCTCGTTTTTGTGGAAAAAATTAAGTTTTTGTGGAAAAAATTAAAAAAGCTCTCAAACTTCGAGATAAAAAAAAAAAAAACCATCTACCAGGTAGCCAACGGTAAACGGTACAAGTATCGTACGGGCGAAAATGAGCGTTACCGTGCTCGTTTTCGAGTTATTGACGAAAAACAGCCTGGAGCGATCGCTCCGGCGGTCGACGCGCGAAAGTTTCTAAGTCCGCTCTGCTCCGAAACACCGCTCCGGCGTCAAAAATCGTCGTAGGACAAAAAATAGACACGCTATCTTGCAGGAAAAAATCCGGGGAACACGATGGCGTCGTCAAAAGTGCAGGTCGTCGAGCTAGTTTTCGAGAAAAAAAAAAAAAAATTCTCAAAACTCGACAAAAAAATAAAACGATCAGTGGACCGTGTAGAGAATCTAAAACTGCATAAGAATCGTATAGACCAAAATTGGCGTTCACGTGCTCGTTTTTGAGAAAAAAGTTAAAAAAGCTCTCAAAATTCGAGATAAAAAAAAAACAAACCATCTGCCAGGTAGCCAACGGTAAACGGTACAAGTATCGTACGGGCGAAAACGAGCGTTACCGTGCTCGTTTTCGAGTTATTGACGAAAAACAGCCTGGAGCGATCGGTCCGGCGGTCGACGCGCGAAAGTTTCTAAGTCCGCTCTGCTCCGAATCATCGCTCCGGCGTCAAAAATCGTCGTAGGACAAAAAATCGCCACCCTATCTTGCAGGAAAAAATCCGGGGAACACGATGGCGTCGTCAAAAGTGCAGGTCGTCGAGCTCGTTTTCGAAAAAAAAAAAAAAAATTCTCAAAATTCGACAAAAAAATAAAACGAACAGTGGACCGTGTAGAGAATATAAAACTGCATAAGAATCGTATAGACGAAAATTGGCGTTCACGTGCTCGTTTTTGTGGAAAAAATTAAAAAAGCTCTCAAACTTCGAGATAAAAAAAAAAAGAACCATCTACCAGGTAGCCAACGGTAAACGGTACAAGTATCGTACGGGCGAAAATGAGCGTTACCGTGCTCGTTTTCGAGTTATTGACGAAAAACAGCCTGGAGCGATCGCTCCGGCGGTCGACGCGCTAAAGTTTCTAAGTCCGCTCTGCTCCGAACCACCGCTCCGGCGTCAAAAATCGTCGTAGGACAAAAAATAGACACGCTATCTTGCAGGAAAAAATCCGGGGAACACGATGGCGTCGTCAAAAGTGCAGGTCGTCGAGCTCGTTTTCGAGAAAAAAAAAAAAAAATTCTCAAAATTCGACAAAAAAATAAAACGATCAGTGGACCGTGTAGACAATATAAAACTGCATAAGAATCGTATAGACGAAAATTGGCGTTCACGTGCTCGTTTTTGTGGAAAAAATTAAAAAAGCTCTCAAACTTCGAGATAAAAAAAAAAAAAACCGTCTACCAGGTAGCCACGGTAACCGGTACAAGTATCGTACGGGCGAAAATGAGCGTTACCGTGCTCGTTTTCGAGTTATTGACGAAAAACAGCCTGGAGCGATCGCTCCGGCGGTCGACGCGCGAAAGTTTCTAAGTCCGCTCTGCTCCGAAACACCGCTCCGGCGTCAAAAATCGTCGTAGGACAAAAAATAGACACGCTATCTTGCAGGAAAAAATCCGGGGAACACGATGGCGTCGTCAAAAGTGCAGGTCGTCGAGCTAGTTTTCGAGAAAAAAAAAAAAAAATTCTCAAAACTCGACAAAAAAAATAAAACGATCAGTGGACCGTGTAGAGAATCTAAAACTGCATAAGAATCGTATAGACCAAAATTGGCGTTCACGTGCTCGTTTTTGAGAAAAAAGTTAAAAAAGCTCTCAAAATTCGAGATAAAAAAAAAACAAACCATCTGCCAGGTAGCCAACGGTAAACGGTACAAGTATCGTACGGGCGAAAACGAGCGTTACCGTGCTCGTTTTCGAGTTATTGACGAAAAACAGCCTGGAGCGATCGGTCCGGCGGTCGACGCGCGAAAGTTTCTAAGTCCGCTCTGCTCCGAATCATCGCTCCGGCGTCAAAAATCGTCGTAGGACAAAAAATCGCCACCCTATCTTGCAGGAAAAAATCCGGGGAACACGATGGCGTCGTCAAAAGTGCAGGTCGTCGAGCTCGTTTTCGAAAAAAAAAAAAAAAATTCTCAAAATTCGACAAAAAAATAAAACGAACAGTGGACCGTGGTAGAGAATATAAAACTGCATAAGAATCGTATAGACGAAAATTGGCGTTCAACGTGCTCGTTTTTGTGGAAAAAATTAAAAAAGCTCTCAAACTTCGAGATAAAAAAAAAAAGAACCATCTACCAGGTAGCCAACGGTAAACGGTACAAGTATCGTACGGGCGAAAATGAGCGTTACCGTGCTCGTTTTCGAGTTATTGACGAAAAACAGCCTGGAGCGATCGCTCCGGCGGTCGACGCGCTAAAGTTTCTAAGTCCGCTCTGCTCCGAAACACCGCTCCGGCGTCAAAAATCGTCGTAGGACAAAAAATAGACACGCTATCTTGCAGGAAAAAATCCGGGGAACACGATGGCGTCGTCAAAAGTGCAGGTCGTCGAGCTCGTTTTCGAGAAAAAAAAAAAAAAATTCTCAAAATTCGACAAAAAAATAAAACGATCAGTGGACCGTGTAGACAATATAAAACTGCATAAGAATCGTATAGACGAAAATTGGCGTTCACGTGCTCGTTTTTGTGGGAAAAAATTAAAAAAGCTCTCAAACTTCGAGATAAAAAAAAAAAAACCGTCTACCAGGTAGCCAACGGTAAACGGTACAAGTATCGTACGGGCGAAAATGAGCGTTACCGTGCTCGTTTTCGAGTTATTGACGAAAAACAGCCTGGAGCGATCGCTCCGGCGGTCGACGCGCGAAAGTTTCTAAGTCCGCTCTGCTCCGAAACACCGCTCCGGCGTCAAAAATCGTCGTAGGACAAAAAATAGACACGCTATCTTGCAGGAAAAAAATCCGGGGAACACGATGGCGTCGTCAAAAGTGCAGGTCGTCGAGCTAGTTTTCGAGAAAAAAAAAAAAAATTCTCAAAACTCGACAAAAAAATAAAACGATCAGTGGACCGTGTAGAGAATCTAAAACTGCATAAGAATCGTATAGACCAAAATTG
>NW_027488428.1:65000-66969 GCF_051014445.1 Colletes latitarsis | reverse complement strand
AGCGCCGGTAATCATTAGATTTGTACGAAACGCGATTTGCGCCCCACGGTGGTTTTTAGTGCCGTCAAAGTCAGAAATCGTAGGAGCGGTGCTTTAACGGGCGGTCGTGATGATACTCCAGACAACACGACGCACGACGCCGTAAAACACTCGCGCGAGTCCAGACTGATCTCTGCCTCACCACGCAAGGGGTGCGCAAACTTGCCAATAATATATAATATTTATTCTTTTTCGTACGTCCAGCGACAAACGCCAACGAAATACCCAAATTCTCGCTCGTACGTTGATACCTTTCTCTTCATCGACCCGGCTCCGAAACGTTCTTCGCCATCTCCCGAAAGGAGAGGTAAACGACGGCGGGGTTAGGGAATCTGAGAACAACGCAAGCAGTTTTAGGACAAGTGAACGACCCTCAGCCAGGCGTGGTCCAGGAATTTTATCCGTGGACCGCAATGTGCGTTCGAAATGTCGATGTTCATGTGTCCTGCAGTTCACACGTTGACGCGCAATTAGCTGCGTTCTTCATCGACCCACGAGCCAAGTGATCCACCGTTCAGGGTAATCATATACAATTTACAATTTTTTTCTTTGTATTTAAAAATGCTCCTTGTTCTTTGCTTTAAAAATATTCGATGTTCGCACCTCCGACCAGCGTATCGACGGAGGATTGAACGCGCCATATCGACGACAAAAGTTTCTTTTTGTTTCCTGAATGACGGAAAACCATCGTTCGACGGCCGGGCGTACAGTACATTCAAAAGCCTTTGCGCGTGGCTGCGACCAAACGGGTATAATACACCCGTATATTCTTGGTTCCGAACAGTAACTTCACGCGCAATCGGGCGAACGCACGCGGCAGCGCCCATCGGTTGCTCGATGAAATCGATGCGATAAACTACAGCCTTCTCGGCTGGTCGTCGTTAGTCGCGCGAGCAACGGATGGCCGCACAATCGACGCGTCGTCGTTTGCGATTATTCGCCTCACGTTAGCCATGAGTATGTATATTATTCATTTACGAACGAACGCGGCAGCGTCCATCGGTTGCTCGATGAAATCGATGCGATAAACTACAGCCGTCTCGGCTGGTCGTCGTTAGTCGCGCGAGCAACGATGGCCGCAAAATCGACGCGTCGTCGTTTGCGATTATTCGCCTCAAGTTAGCCATGAGTATGTATAACATTCATTTACGAACGAACGCGGCAGCGTCCATCGGTTGCTCGATGAAATCGATGCGATAAACTACAGCCGTTTCGGCTGGTCGTCGTTAGTCGCGCGAGCAACGATGGCCGCAAAATCGACGCGTCGTCGTTTGCGATTATTCGCCTCAAGTTAGCCATGAGTATGTATATTATTCATTTACGAACGAACGCGGCAGCGTCCATCGGTTGCTCGATGAAATCGATGCGATAAACTACAGCCGTTTCGGCTGGTCGTCGTTAGTCGCGCGAGCAACGATGGCCGCAAAATCGACGCGTCGTCGTTTGCGATTATTCGCCTCAAGTTAGCCATGAGTATGTATATTATTCATTTACGAACGAACGCGGCAGCGTCCATCGGTTGCTCGATGAAATCGATGCGATAAACTACAGCCGTTTCGGCTGGTCGTCGTTAGTCGCGCGAGCAACGATGGCCGCAAAATCGACGCGTCGTCGTTTGCGATTATTCGCCTCAAGTTAGCCATGAGTATGTATATTATTCATTTACGAACGAACGCGGCAGCGTCCACCGGTTGCTCGATGAAATCGATGCGATAAACTACAGCCGTCTCGGCTGGTCGTCGTTAGTCGCGCGAGCAACGATGGCCGCAAAATCGACGCGTCGTCGTTTGCGATTATTCGCCTCTGGCTATCCGTGAGTATGTATAATATTCATATACGAACGAACGCGGCAGCGCCCATCGGTTGCTCGATGAAATCGATGCGATAAACTACAGCCTTCTCGGCTGGTCGTCGTTAGTCGCGCGAGCAA
>NW_027488428.1:45000-60000 GCF_051014445.1 Colletes latitarsis | reverse complement strand
ACAAAAACTCGACACGCTATCTTGTAGGCAAAAATTAGACGAATTCAAAACCGTAGTTAAAAATATCGGTCGTCGCGCTAGTTTTCGAGAAAAAAACAAAAACGTTCAAAAAATTCGAGATAAAAAAAAAAAAACCAGCCTACCAGATAGAAAAAATTACACTGAACAAATATCATATAGGTCAAAATATGTGTTAGCGTACTAGTTTTCGAGATATAGACGAAAAACCGTCGCCGCCGATCGGTACGTCGGTCGATGCGAAAGCACCGCGCGACCGAGCGCCCGCCTAAAAGACCAGTTCGAACATACCGAAAAATCAAGAAACCGTAACTTCCTTAATAATTGAGCTAGGACAAAAAATCGACACGCTATCTTGCAGGAAAAAATCCGGGGAACACGATGGCGTCGTCAAAAGTGCAGGTCGTCGAGCTAGTTTTCGAGAAAAAAAAAAAAAAATTCTCAAAACTCGACAAAAAAATAAAACGATCAGTGGACCGTGTAGAGAATCTAAAACTGCATAAGAATCGTATAGACCAAAATTGGCGTTCACGTGCTCGTTTTTGAGAAAAAAGTTAAAAAAGCTCTCAAAATTCGAGATAAAAAAAAAAAAACCATCTACCAGGTAGCCAACGGTAAACGGTACAAGTATCGTACGGGCGAAAACGAGCGTTACCGTGCTCGTTTTCGAGTTATTGACGAAAAACAGCCTGGAGCGATCGGTCCGGCGGTCGACGCGCGAAAGTTTCTAAGTCCGCTCTGCTCCGAAACACCGCTCCGGCGTCAAAAATCGTCGTAGGACAAAAAATAGACACGCTATCTTGCAGGAAAAAATCCGGGGAACACGATGGCGTCGTCAAAAGTGCAGGTCGTCGAGCTCGTTTTCGAGAAAAAAAAAAAAAATTCTCAAAATTCGACAAAAAAATAAAACGATCAGTGGACCGTGTAGAGAATATAAAACTGCATAAGAATCGTATAGACGAAAATTGGCGTTCACGTGCTCGTTTTTGTGGAAAAAATTAAAAAAGCTCTCAAACTTCGAGATAAAAAAAAAAAAAACCGTCTACCAGGTAGCCAACGGTAAACGGTACAAGTATCGTACGGGCGAAAACGAGCGTTACCGTGCTCGTTTTCGAGTTATTGACGAAAAACAGCCTGGAGCGATCGGTCCGGCGGTCGACGCGCGAAAGTTTCTAAGTCCGCTCTGCTCCGAATCATCGCTCCGGCGTCAAAAATCGTCGTAGGACAAAAAATCGCCACCCTATCTTGCAGGAAAAAATCCGGGGAACACGATGGCGTCGTCAAAAGTGCAGGTCGTCGAGCTCGTTTTCGAGAAAAAAAAAAAAAAATTCTCAAAACTCGACAAAAAAATAAAACGATCAGTGGACCGTGTAGAGAATCTAAAACTGCATAAGAATCGTATAGACCAAAATTGGCGTTCACGTGCTCGTTTTTGAGAAAAAAGTTAAAAAAGCTCTCAAAATTCGAGATAAAAAAAAAAAAAACCATCTACCAGGTAGCCAACGGTAAACGGTACAAGTATCGTACGGGCGAAAACGAGCGTTACCGTGCTCGTTTTCGAGTTATTGACGAAAAACAGCCTGGAGCGATCGGTCCGGCGGTCGACGCGCGAAAGTTTCTAAGTCCGCTCTGCTCCGAAACACCGCTCCGGCGTCAAAAATCGTCGTAGGACAAAAAATAGACACGCTATCTTGCAGGAAAAAATCCGGGGAACACGATGGCGTCGTCAAAAGTGCAGGTCGTCGAGCTCGTTTTCGAGAAAAAAAAAAAAAAATTCTCAAAATTCGACAAAAAAATAAAACGATCAGTGGACCGTGTAGAGAATATAAAACTGCATAAGAATCGTATAGACGAAAATTGGCGTTCACGTGCTCGTTTTTGTGGAAAAAATTAAAAAAGCTCTCAAACTTCGAGATAAAAAAAAAAAAAACCGTCTACCAGGTAGCCAACGGTAAACGGTACAAGTATCGTACGGGCGAAAACGAGCGTTACCGTGCTCGTTTTCGAGTTATTGACGAAAAACAGCCTGGAGCGATCGGTCCGGCGGTCGACGCGCGAAAGTTTCTAAGTCCGCTCTGCTCCGAATCATCGCTCCGGCGTCAAAAATCGTCGTAGGACAAAAAATCGCCACCCTATCTTGCAGGAAAAAATCCGGGGAACACGATGGCGTCGTCAAAAGTGCAGGTCGTCGAGCTCGTTTTCGAGAAAAAAAAAAAAAAATTCTCAAAATTCGACAAAAAAATAAAACGATCAGTGGACCGTGTAGAGAATATAAAACTGCATAAGAATCGTATAGACCAAAATTGGCGTTCACGTGCTCGTTTTTGAGAAAAAAGTTAAAAAAGCTCTCAAAATTCGAGATAAAAAAAAAAAAAACCATCTACCAGGTAGCCAACGGTAAACGGTACAAGTATCGTACGGGCGAAAACGAGCGTTACCGTGCTCGTTTTCGAGTTATTGACGAAAAACAGCCTGGAGCGATCGGTCCGGCGGTCGACGCGCGAAAGTTTCTAAGTCCGCTCTGCTCCGAAACACCGCTCCGGCGTCAAAAATCGTCGTAGGACAAAAAATAGACACGCTATCTTGCAGGAAAAAATCCGGGGAACACGATGGCGTCGTCAAAAGTGCAGGTCGTCGAGCTCGTTTTCGAGAAAAAAAAAAAAAAATTCTCAAAATTCGACAAAAAAATAAAACGATCAGTGGACCGTGTAGAGAATATAAAACTGCATAAGAATCGTATAGACCAAAATTGGCGTTCACGTGCTCGTTTTTGAGAAAAAAGTTAAAAAAGCTCTCAAAATTCGAGATAAAAAAAAAAAAAACCATCTACCAGGTAGCCAACGGTAAACGGTACAAGTATCGTACGGGCGAAAACGAGCGTTACCGTGCTCGTTTTCGAGTTATTGACGAAAAACAGCCTGGAGCGATCGGTCCGGCGGTCGACGCGCGAAAGTTTCTAAGTCCGCTCTGCTCCGAAACACCGCTCCGGCGTCAAAAATCGTCGTAGGACAAAAAATAGACACGCTATCTTGCAGGAAAAAATCCGGGGAACACGATGGCGTCGTCAAAAGTGCAGGTCGTCGAGCTCGTTTTCGAGAAAAAAAAAAAAAAATTCTCAAAATTCGACAAAAAAATAAAACGATCAGTGGACCGTGTAGAGAATATAAAACTGCATAAGAATCGTATAGACGAAAATTGGCGTTCACGTGCTCGTTTTTGTGGAAAAAATTAAAAAAGCTCTCAAACTTCGAGATAAAAAAAAAAAAAACCGTCTACCAGGTAGCCAACGGTAAACGGTACAAGTATCGTACGGGCGAAAACGAGCGTTACCGTGCTCGTTTTCGAGTTATTGACGAAAAACAGCCTGGAGCGATCGGTCCGGCGGTCGACGCGCGAAAGTTTCTAAGTCCGCTCTGCTCCGAATCATCGCTCCGGCGTCAAAAATCGTCGTAGGACAAAAAATCGCCACCCTATCTTGCAGGAAAAAATCCGGGGAACACGATGGCGTCGTCAAAAGTGCAGGTCGTCGAGCTCGTTTTCGAGAAAAAAAAAAAAAAATTCTCAAAATTCGACAAAAAAATAAAACGATCATTGGACCGTGTAGAGAATCTAAAACTGCATAAGAATCGTATAGACCAAAATTGGCCTTAACGTGCTGGTTTTCGAGTTATTGACGATAAGCCGGTATATATATGTCCGAGATAAAAAAAAAGATAGGGACAGTGGGAATCTCCTATACTATCACGGGCGTGTATTCTCCTACTAGTTTGATGGTTGCTGTTGCATAAACCACCGACTGTTTGGCCCGCCGTTTAACCGCGCGGTTTAAAATTGCAACACAATGTTGGTGTCGCTCCGGGGTGAAAAAATGGAAAAACGACATACTTTACGCATAGGGGCGGCTGATCTTAACATATTTTGTCATGTCACCACCCCAGTGACTCTAAGACGGATTTTGCCGTCGCACGTTTTTTTATTAAAAAGTTATTAGTATATAGAAGATTTCGTTAAGCAAAAAGACACGAATATGGGAGTAGGACAAAAAATCGCCAGCCTATCTTGCAGGAAAAAATCCGGGGAACACGATGGCGTCGTCAAAAGTGCAGGTCGTCGAGCTAGTTTTCGAGAAAAAAAAAAAAAAATTCTCAAAACTCGACAAAAAAATAAAACGATCAGTGGACCGTGTAGAGAATCTAAAACTGCATAAGAATCGTATAGACCAAAATTGGCGTTCACGTGCTCGTTTTTGAGAAAAAAGTTAAAAAAGCTCTCAAAATTCGAGATAAAAAAAAAAAAACCATCTACCAGGTAGCCAACGGTAAACGGTACAAGTATCGTACGGGCGAAAACGAGCGTTACCGTGCTCGTTTTCGAGTTATTGACGAAAAACAGCCTGGAGCGATCGGTCCGGCGGTCGACGCGCGAAAGTTTCTAAGTCCGCTTTGCTCCGAAACACCGCTCCGGCGTCAAAAATCGTCGTAGGACAAAAAATAGACACGCTATCTTGCAGGAAAAAATCCGGGGAACACGATGGCGTCGTCAAAAGTGCAGGTCGTCGAGCTCGTTTTCGAGAAAAAAAAAAAAAAATTCTCAAAATTCGACAAAAAAATAAAACGATCAGTGGACCGTGTAGAGAATATAAAACTGCATAAGAATCGTATAGACGAAAATTGGCGTTCACGTGCTCGTTTTTGTGGAAAAAATTAAAAAAGCTCTCAAACTTCGAGATAAAAAAAAAAAAAACCGTCTACCAGGTAGCCAACGGTAAACGGTACAAGTATCGTACGGGCGAAAACGAGCGTTACCGTGCTCGTTTTCGAGTTATTGACGAAAAACAGCCTGGAGCGATCGGTCCGGCGGTCGACGCGCGAAAGTTTCTAAGTCCGCTCTGCTCCGAATCATCGCTCCGGCGTCAAAAATCGTCGTAGGACAAAAAATCGCCACCCTATCTTGCAGGAAAAAATCCGGGGAACACGATGGCGTCGTCAAAAGTGCAGGTCGTCGAGCTCGTTTTCGAGAAAAAAAAAAAAAAATTCTCAAAATTCGACAAAAAAATAAAACGATCAGTGGACCGTGTAGAGAATATAAAACTGCATAAGAATCGTATAGACCAAAATTGGCGTTCACGTGCTCGTTTTTGAGAAAAAAGTTAAAAAAGCTCTCAAAATTCGAGATAAAAAAAAAAAAAACCATCTACCAGGTAGCCAACGGTAAACGGTACAAGTATCGTACGGGCGAAAACGAGCGTTACCGTGCTCGTTTTCGAGTTATTGACGAAAAACAGCCTGGAGCGATCGGTCCGGCGGTCGACGCGCGAAAGTTTCTAAGTCCGCTCTGCTCCGAAACACCGCTCCGGCGTCAAAAATCGTCGTAGGACAAAAAATAGACACGCTATCTTGCAGGAAAAAATCCGGGGAACACGATGGCGTCGTCAAAAGTGCAGGTCGTCGAGCTCGTTTTCGAGAAAAAAAAAAAAAAATTCTCAAAATTCGACAAAAAAATAAAACGATCAGTGGACCGTGTAGAGAATATAAAACTGCATAAGAATCGTATAGACGAAAATTGGCGTTCACGTGCTCGTTTTTGTGGAAAAAATTAAAAAAGCTCTCAAAATTCGAGATAAAAAAAAAAAAAACCATCTACCAGGTAGCCAACGGTAAACGGTACAAGTATCGTACGGGCGAAAACGAGCGTTACCGTGCTCGTTTTCGAGTTATTGACGAAAAACAGCCTGGAGCGATCGGTCCGGCGGTCGACGCGCGAAAGTTTCTAAGTCCGCTCTGCTCCGAAACACCGCTCCGGCGTCAAAAATCGTCGTAGGACAAAAAATAGACACGCTATCTTGCAGGAAAAAATCCGGGGAACACGATGGCGTCGTCAAAAGTGCAGGTCGTCGAGCTCGTTTTCGAGAAAAAAAAAACAAAATTCTCAAAATTCGACAAAAAAATAAAACGATCAGTGGACCGTGTAGAGAATATAAAACTGCATAAGAATCGTATAGACGAAAATTGGCGTTCACGTGCTCGTTTTTGTGGAAAAAATTAAAAAAGCTCTCAAACTTCGAGATAAAAAAAAAAAAAACCGTCTACCAGGTAGCCAACGGTAAACGGTACAAGTATCGTACGGGCGAAAACGAGCGTTACCGTGCTCGTTTTCGAGTTATTGACGAAAAACAGCCTGGAGCGATCGGTCCGGCGGTCGACGCGCGAAAGTTTCTAAGTCCGCTCTGCTCCGAAACACCGCTCCGGCGTCAAAAATCGTCGTAGGACAAAAAATCGCCACCCTATCTTGCAGGAAAAAATCCGGGGAACACGATGGCGTCGTCAAAAGTGCAGGTCGTCGAGCTAGTTTTCGAGAAAAAAAAAAAAAAATTCTCAAAACTCGACAAAAAAATAAAACGATCAGTGGACCGTGTAGAGAATCTAAAACTGCATAAGAATCGTATAGACCAAAATTGGCGTTCACGTGCTCGTTTTTGAGAAAAAAGTTAAAAAAGCTCTCAAAATTCGAGATAAAAAAAAAAAAAACCATCTACCAGGTAGCCAACGGTAAACGGTACAAGTATCGTACGGGCGAAAACGAGCGTTACCGTGCTCGTTTTCGAGTTATTGACGAAAAACAGCCTGGAGCGATCGGTCCGGCGGTCGACGCGCGAAAGTTTCTAAGTCCGCTCTGCTCCGAAACACCGCTCCGGCGTCAAAAATCGTCGTAGGACAAAAAATAGACACGCTATCTTGCAGGAAAAAATCCGGGGAACACGATGGCGTCGTCAAAAGTGCAGGTCGTCGAGCTCGTTTTCGAGAAAAAAAAAAAAAAATTCTCAAAATTCGACAAAAAAATAAAACGATCAGTGGACCGTGTAGAGAATATAAAACTGCATAAGAATCGTATAGACGAAAATTGGCGTTCACGTGCTCGTTTTTGTGGAAAAAATTAAAAAAGCTCTCAAACTTCGAGATAAAAAAAAAAAAAACCGTCTACCAGGTAGCCAACGGTAAACGGTACAAGTATCGTACGGGCGAAAACGAGCGTTACCGTGCTCGTTTTCGAGTTATTGACGAAAAACAGCCTGGAGCGATCGGTCCGGCGGTCGACGCGCGAAAGTTTCTAAGTCCGCTCTGCTCCGAATCATCGCTCCGGCGTCAAAAATCGTCGTAGGACAAAAAATCGCCACCCTATCTTGCAGGAAAAAATCCGGGGAACACGATGGCGTCGTCAAAAGTGCAGGTCGTCGAGCTCGTTTTCGAGAAAAAAAAAAAAAAATTCTCAAAATTCGACAAAAAAATAAAACGATCAGTGGACCGTGTAGAGAATATAAAACTGCATAAGAATCGTATAGACGAAAATTGGCGTTCACGTGCTCGTTTTTGTGGAAAAAATTAAAAAAGCTCTCAAACTTCGAGATAAAAAAAAAAAAAACCGTCTACCAGGTAGCCAACGGTAAACGGTACAAGTATCGTACGGGCGAAAACGAGCGTTACCGTGCTCGTTTTCGAGTTATTGACGAAAAACAGCCTGGAGCGATCGGTCCGGCGGTCGACGCGCGAAAGTTTCTAAGTCCGCTCTGCTCCGAATCATCGCTCCGGCGTCAAAAATCGTCGTAGGACAAAAAATCGCCACCCTATCTTGCAGGAAAAAATCCGGGGAACACGATGGCGTCGTCAAAAGTGCAGGTCGTCGAGCTCGTTTTCGAGAAAAAAAAAAAAAAATTCTCAAAATTCGACAAAAAAATAAAACGATCAGTGGACCGTGTAGAGAATCTAAAACTGCATAAGAATCGTATAGACCAAAATTGGCGTTCACGTGCTCGTTTTTGAGAAAAAAGTTAAAAAAGCTCTCAAAATTCGAGATAAAAAAAAAAAAAACCATCTACCAGGTAGCCAACGGTAAACGGTACAAGTATCGTACGGGCGAAAACGAGCGTTACCGTGCTCGTTTTCGAGTTATTGACGAAAAACAGCCTGGAGCGATCGGTCCGGCGGTCGACGCGCGAAAGTTTCTAAGTCCGCTCTGCTCCGAAACACCGCTCCGGCGTCAAAAATCGTCGTAGGACAAAAAATAGACACGCTATCTTGCAGGAAAAAATCCGGGGAACACGATGGCGTCGTCAAAAGTGCAGGTCGTCGAGCTCGTTTTCGAGAAAAAAAAAAAAAAATTCTCAAAATTCGACAAAAAAATAAAACGATCAGTGGACCGTGTAGAGAATATAAAACTGCATAAGAATCGTATAGACGAAAATTGGCGTTCACGTGCTCGTTTTTGTGGAAAAAATTAAAAAAGCTCTCAAAATTCGAGATAAAAAAAAAAAAAACCATCTACCAGGTAGCCATCGGTAAACGGTACAAGTATCGTACGGGCGAAAACGAGCGTTACCGTGCTCGTTTTCGAGTTATTGACGAAAAACAGCCTGGAGCGATCGGTCCGGCGGTCGACGCGCGAAAGTTTCTAAGTCCGCTCTGCTCCGAAACACCGCTCCGGCGTCAAAAATCGTCGTAGGACAAAAAATAGACACGCTATCTTGCAGGAAAAAATCCGGGGAACACGATGGCGTCGTCAAAAGTGCAGGTCGTCGAGCTCGTTTTCGAGAAAAAAAAAAAAAAATTCTCAAAATTCGACAAAAAAATAAAACGATCAGTGGACCGTGTAGAGAATCTAAAACTGCATAAGAATCGTATAGACGAAAATTGGCCTTAACGTGCTGGTTTTCGAGTTATTGACGATAAGCCGGTATATATATGTCCGAGATAAAAAAAAAGATAGGGACAGTGGGAATCTCCTATACTATCACGGGCGTGTATTCTCCTACTAGTTTGATGGTTGCTGTTGCATAAACCACCGACTGTTTGGCCCGCCGTTTAACCGCGCAGTTTAAAATTGCAACACAATGTTGGTGTCGCTCCGGATCGAAAAAATGGAAAAACGACATACTTTACGCATAGGGGCGGCTGATCTTAACATATTTTGTCAATGTCATCTTCCCAGTGACCCTAGGAAGGAGTTTGCCGTTGCACGTTTTCCTATTAAAAAGTAATTAGTGTACAAAAATTTTCGTGAAGCAAAAAACAAGAATATGAAAGTACGTTCCATGAGCATTACGGTGAATAAAACAGAAATTAAAAATTCCCGAGGGGTTGAACAGCATCATATTGAATTCGTTTTGCTGACTGGGGTCTGCGCCCCCCAGACCCCCGCTACACTAGCCCAGACCAAACCCACTTTGTAATAGTGGTATCATATTAAATTGAACAGCATCGTACTTAATTCGTTTTGCTGAATGGGGGGCTGCGCCCCCCAAACCCCCGCTACACTAGCCCAGACCTAACCCATTTTGTAATAGCGGTATCAAATTAAATTGAACAGCATCGTACTAAATTCGTTTTGCTGACTGGGGGGCTGCGCCCCCCAGACCCCCGCAACACTAGCCCGGACCTAACCCACTTTGTAATAGCGGTATCATATTAAATTGAACAGCATCGTACTAAATTCGTTTTGCTGAATGGGGGGCTGCGCCCCCCAAACCCCCGCTACACTAGCCCAGACCTAACCCATTTTGTAATAGCGGTATCAAATTAAATTGAACAGCATCATATTGAATTCGTTTTGCTGACTGGGGTCTGCGCCCCCCAGACCCCCGCTACAATAGCCCAGACCTAACCCACTTTGTAATAGTGGTATCATATTAAATTGAACAGCATCGTACTTAATTCGTTTTGCTGAATGGGGGGCTGCGCCCCCCAAACCCCCGCTACACTAGCCCAGACCTAACCCATTTTGTAATAGCGGTATCAAATTAAATTGAACAGCATCGTACTAAATTCGTTTTGCTGACAGGGGTCTGCGCCCCCCAGACCCCCGCTACACTAGCCCAGACCTAACCCCCTTTGTAATAGCGGTATCATATTAAATTGAACAGCATCATATTGAATTCGTTTTGCTGACTGGGGTCTGCGCGCCCCAGACCCCCGCAACACTAGCCCGGACCTAACCCACTTTGTAATAGCGGTATCACATTAAATTGAACAGCATCGTACTAAATTCGTTTTGCTGAATGGGGGGCTGCGCCCCCCAAACCCCCGCTACACTAGCCCAGACCTAACCCATTTTGTAATAGCGGTATCAAACTAAATTGAACAGCATCATATTGAATTCGTTTTGCTGACTGGGGTCTGCGCCCCCCCGACCCCCGCTACAATAGCCCAGACCTAACCCACTTTGTAATAGTGGTATCATATTAAATTGAACAGCATCGTACTTAATTCGTTTTGCTGAATGGGGGGCTGCGCCCCCCAAACCCCCGCTACACTAGCCCAGACCTAACCCATTTTGTAATAGCGGTATCAAATTAAATTGAACAGCATCGTACTAAATTCGTTTTGCTGACAGGGGTCTGCGCCCCCCAGACCCCCGCTACACTAGCCCAGACCTAACCCCCTTTGTAATAGCGGTATCATATTAAATTGAACAGCATCATATTGAATTCGTTTTGCTGACTGGGGTCTGCGCGCCCCAGACCCCCGCAACACTAGCCCGGACCTAACCCACTTTGTAATAGCGGTATCATATTAAATTGAACAGCATCGTACTAAATTCGTTTTGCTGAATGGGGGGCTGCGCCCCCCAAACCCCCGCTACACTAGCCCAGACCTAACCCATTTTGTAATAGCGGTATCAAATTAAATTGAACAGCATCATATTGAATTCGTTTTGCTGACTGGGGTCTGCGCCCCCCAGACCCCCGCTACACTAGCCCAGACCTAACCCACTTTGTAATAGTGGTATCATATTAAATTGAACAGCATCGTACATAATTCGTTTTGCTGAATGGGGGGCTGCGCCCCCCAAACCCCCGCTACACTAGCCCAGACCTAACCCATTTTGTAATAGCTGTATCAAATTAAATTGAACAGCATCATATTGAATTCGTTTTGCTGACAGGGGTCTGCGCCCCCCAGACCCCCGCTACACTAGCCCAGACCTAACCCACTTTGTAATAGTGGTATCATATTAAATTGAACAGCATCGTACATAATTCGTTTTGCTGAATGGGGGGCTGCGCCCCCCAAACCCCCGCTACACTAGCCCAGACCTAACCCATTTTGTAATAGCGGTATCAAATTAAATTGAACAGCATCATATTGAATTCGTTTTGCTGACTGGGGTCTGCGCCCCCCAAACCCCCGCTACACTAGCCCAGACCTAACCCATTTTGTAATAGCGGTATCAAATTAAATTGAACAGCATCATATTGAATTCGTTTTGCTGACTGGGGTCTGCGCCCCCCAAACCCCCGCTACACCAGCCCAGACCTAACCCATTTTGTAATAGCGGTATCAAATTAAATTGAGCAGCATCATATTGAATTCGTTTTGCTGACAGGGGTCTGCGCCCCCCAGACCCCCGCTACACTAGCCCAGACCTAACCCCCTTTGTAATAGCGGTATCATATTAAATTGAACAGCATCATATTGAATTCGTTTTGCTGACTGGGGTCTGCGCGCCCCAAACCCCCGCAACACTGGCCCAGACCTAGCCCATTTTGTAATGACTGTATTGGAACTGCGTTAGGGCTAGTTTAGAATTGGTTAGGTGAAGTAATGCGGAGAGCAGTTTCGCCTGCGTCCCGGGATGCTTGTTGGCATGAGTGGTGTCTGAATGAGTAAAGACGGATGAGACACTTGTGGGGTATGGTGAGTCAGATTCCCAAACTACCCATATATTCTTCTGAGGCATGGGTGCCTATCCAAGGATCTCCTTCGGTATCTAAAACAGAAATAAAAAAAAAAAAAAAAAAAAAAAAAAAAAAATGAATATGGACTGTGTTAGGACTGAATTGGATAAGGTCTGGGTTACGTCTCGGTTAGGTCTGAGTTAGGACTGGTTTAAGACTGGGTTAGGACTGGGTTAGGACTGGGTTAGGACTGGGTTAGGTCTGGGTTAGGACTGGGTTAGGTCTGGGTTAGGTCTGGGTTAGGACTGGGTTAGGTCTGGGTTAGGACTGGGTTAGGACTGGGTTAGGTCTGGGTTAGGTCTGGGTTAGGTCTGGGTTAGGACTGGGTTAGGACTGGGTTACGACTGGGTTAGGTCTGGGTTACGACTGGGTTAGGTCTGGGTTACGACTGGGTTAGGTCTGGGTTACGACTGGGTTAGGTCTGGGTTACGACTGGGTTAGGATTGGGTTAGGTCTGGTTTAGGACTGGGTTAGGTCTAGGTTAGGACTGGGTTAGGTCTGGGTTAGGTCTGGGTTAGGACTGGGTTAGGTCTGGGTTAGGACTGGGTTAGTACTGGGTTAGGACTGGGTTAGGTCTGGGTTAGGTCTGGGTTATTTCTGGGTTAGGTCTGGGTTAGGTCTGGGTTAGGTCTGGGTTAGGGCTGGGTTAGGTCTGGGTTAGGTCTGGGTCAGGTCTGGGGTATTTCTGGGTTAGGACTGGGTTAGGTCTGGGTTAGGTCTGGGTTATTTCTGGGTTAGGTCTGGGTTAGGTCTGGGTTAGGTCTGGGTTAGGTCTGGGTTAGGACTGGGTTAGGTCTGGGTTAGGACTGGGTTAGGTCTGGGTTAGGTCTGGGTTAGGTCTGGGTTAGGTCTGGGTTATTTCTGGGTTAGGTCTGGGTTAGGTCTGGGTTAGGTCTGGGTTAGGGCTGGGTTAGGTCTGGGTTAGGTCTGGGTCAGGTCTGGGGTATTTCTGGGTTAGGACTGGGTTAGGTCTGGGTTAGGACTGGGTTAGGTCTGGGTTAGGACTGGGTTAGGACTGGGTTAGGTCTGGGTTAGGTCTGGGTTAGGTTTGGGTTAGGACTGGGTAGGTTCTGGGTTAGGACTTGGTTAGGACTGGGTTAGGACTGTGTTAGGACTGGGTTAGGTCTGGGTTAGGTCTGGGTTAGGACTGGGTTAGGTCTGGGTTAGGACTGGGTTAGGACTGGGTTAGGTCTGGGTTAGGTCTGGGTTAGGACTGGGTTAGGTCTGGGTTAGGACTGGGTTAGGTCTGGGTTAGTACTGGATTTGGTTAGGTCTGGGTTAGGTCTGGGTTAGGTCTGGGTTAGGACTGGGTTAGGACTGGGTTAGGTCTGGGTTAGGACTGGGTTAGGACTGGGTTAGGACTGGGTTAGGTCTGGGTTAGGTCTGGGTTATTTCTGGGTTAGGTCTGGGTTAGGTCTGGGTTAGGTCTGGGTTAGGTCTGGGTTAGGTCTGGGTTAGGACTGGGTTAGGACTGGGTTAGGTCTGGGTTAGGTCTGGGTTAGGACTGGGTTAGGTCTGGGTTAGGACTGGGTTAGGTCTGGGTTAGGTCTGGGTTCGGTCTGGGTTAGGACTGGGTTAGGTCTGGGTTAGGTCTGGGTTAGGTCTGGGTTAGGTCTGGGTTAGGACTGGGTTAGGACTGGGTTAGGACTGGGTTAGGTCTGGGTTAGGTCTGGGTTATTTCTGGGTTAGGACTGGGTTAGGACTGGGTTAGGACTGGGTTAGGTCTGGGTTAGGTCTGGGTTAGGTCTGAGTTAGGTCTGGGTTAGGACTGGGTTAGGACTGGGTTAGGTCTGGGTTAGGTCTGGGTTAGGACTGGGTTAGGACTGGGTTAGGTCTGGGTTAGGTCTGGGTTAGGACTGGGTTAGGTCTGGGTTAGGACTGGGTTAGGTCTGGGTTAGTACTGGATTTGGTTAGGTCTGGGTTAGGTCTGGGTTAGGTCTGGGTTAGGTCTGGGTTAGGACTGGGTTAGGTCTGGGTTAGGACTGGGTTAGGTCTGGGTTAGTACTGGATTTGGTTAGGTCTGGGTTAGGTCTGGGTTAGGTCTGGGTTAGGACTGGGTTAGGACTGGGTTAGGTCTGGGTTAGGACTGGGTTAGGACTGGGTTAGGACTGGGTTAGGTCTGGGTTAGGTCTGGGTTAGGACTGGGTTAGGTCTGGGTTAGGTCTGGGTTCGGTCTGGGTTAGGTCTGGGTTAGGTCTGGGTTAGGACTGGGTTAGGACTGGGTTAGGTCTGGGTTAGGTCTGGGTTAGGACTGGGTTAGGTCTGGGTTAGGACTGGGTTAGGTCTGGGTTAGTACTGGATTTGGTTAGGTCTGGGTTAGGTCTGGGTTAGGGCTGGGTTAGGTCTGGGTTCGGTCTGGGTTAGGTTTGGGTTAGGTCTGGGTTAGGACTGGGTTAGGACTGGGTTAGGTCTGGGTTAGGACTGGGTTAGGACTGGGTTAGGTCTGGGTTAGGACTGGGTTAGGACTGGGTTAGGTCTGGGTTAGGACTGGGTTAGGACTGGGTTAGGTCTGGGTTAGGTCTGGGTTAGGACTGGGTTAGGTCTGGGTTAGGTCTGGGTTCGGTCTGGGTTAGGTCTGGGTTAGGTCTGGGTTAGGACTGGGTTAGGACTGGGTTAGGTCTGGGTTAGGACTGGGTTAGGACTGGGTTAGGTCTGGGTTAGGACTGGGTTAGGACTGGGTTAGGTCTGGGTTAGGACTGGGTTAGGACTGGGTTAGGTCTGGGTTAGGTCTGGGTTAGGACTGGGTTAGGTCTGGGTTAGGACTGGGTTAGGTCTGGGTTAGTACTGGATTTGGTTAGGTCTGGGTTAGGTCTGGGTTAGGTCTGGGTTAGGACTGGGTTAGGACTGGGTTAGGTCTGGGTTAGGACTGGGTTAGGACTGGGTTAGGTCTGGGTTAGGACTGGGTTAGGACTGGGTTAGGACTGGGTTAGGTCTGGGTTAGGTCTGGGTTATTTCTGGGTTAGGTCTGGGTTAGGTCTGGGTTAGGTCTGGGTTAGGTCTGGGTTAGGTCTGGGTTAGGACTGGGTTAGGACTGGGTTAGGTCTGGGTTAGGTCTGGGTTAGGACTGGGTTAGGTCTGGGTTAGGACTGGGTTAGGTCTGGGTTAGGTCTGGGTTCGGTCTGGGTTAGGACTGGGTTAGGTCTGGGTTAGGTCTGGGTTAGGTCTGGGTTAGGTCTGGGTTAGGTCTGGGTTAGGTCTGGGTTAGGACTGGGTTAGGACTGGGTTAGGTCTGGGTTAGGTCTGGGTTAGGACTG
>NW_027488428.1:35000-40000 GCF_051014445.1 Colletes latitarsis | reverse complement strand
GATTCGCGGTCTCGCGACTCGCCACTCGCGGTTTCGCGACGCGCGGTCTCGCGGATTCGCGGATTCGCGGATTCGCGGTTTCTCGACGCCCGATTCGCGGTTTCGCGACGCACAACTCGCGGTTTCGCGGCGCGCGGTCTCGCGGATTCACGGTCTCGCGACGCCCGATGCGCGGTTTCGCGACGCACAACTCGCGGTTTCGCGGCGCACGGTCTCGCGGATTCGCGGTCTCGCGACCCGCCACTCGCGGTTTCGCGACGCACGGTCTCGCGGATTCGCGGATTCGCGGTTTCTCGACGCCCGATTCGCGGTTTCGCGACGCACAACTCGCGGTTTCGCGGCGCGCGGTCTCGCGGATTCGCGGTCTCGCGACGCCCGGTGCGCGGTTTCGCGACGCACAACACGCGGTTTCGCGGCGCACGGTCTCGCGGATTCGCGGTCTCGCGACTCGCCACTCGCGGTTTCGCGACGCACGGTCTCGCGGATTCGCGGATTCGCGGTTCCGCCACGCCCGATTCGCGGTTTCGCGACGCACAACTCGCGGTTTCGCGGCGCACGGTCTCGCGGATTGGCGGTCTCGCGACGCCCGATTCGCGGTTTCGCGACGCTCAACTCGCGGTTTCGCGGCGCACGGTCTCGCGGTTCGCGGATTTGCGGATTCGCGGGTCCGCAGTCCTCGGTACGCGGTGATACGTTGTCGCGGTTCGCGGTGTCGCGACTCGCGGTTCGCGGTTCGCGGTTCGCGGTTCGCGGTTTCTCGACACTCAATGCACGGCACTACACTTCACTTCACTTCACTTTGTTCTCCTTTCCTCTTCTTTCTTCTTTCTGCTTTCTTCTTTCTTCCTATTCATCTTGCTGCCATCCCACGTAGGCTGGGGTCTCTTTGGCCTTGAGCGAGGCTCGTGCGAAGTCGCGGAAGTGTCGGAAATTGGTTTTGGAAACCAACTCCGCATCCGCGACCGGCCATCCGCAGCCGTTAAGCCGCAGTGCCGTCTTCAAGACCGCCCTGGCCGCCTCGTGCCTCGGACAGTCGAGAAGTATGTGCTTCGGCGTTTCCTCGCCGGTCCCACATTCGCACATTGCAGTTTCACTCAGAGCGAAGGATCTGAGCTTCCACCTGAAGTTACCGTGACCACTAAGAAATTGCGTGACATAGTGGTCCGGTTCTATCCAGGTGGCCCGTGTTCTCTGCCGGACGTCTCCGAAGAACTCAAAGGTCGTCCGGCCATGGGTTGAAACCTGCCAACGCTCCTGCCAGGCGTCCAGCATTTCCGCCGCCGCCCTTCTTCTTTCTTCGCCGTAATCACGGCCTTCCTCTTCCTCGTTGCCGTTGTTTCGTCCTCTTCTTTCTTCCGTCCGAATCCAGTATCTTCTTGCCCTTTCTTCCACCACCAGGTCGATCGGGGGTACGCCCGCGATCACCGTTAGTGCGTCCGTGGCCGTCGTGCAATATGCCTTGGTGACTCGAAGGAGAGCCTGTCTCTGAGAACGAGCCAGCATCCGTCTTGCCGTTTTGTTCATCAGGTCGCTCCAGCCCGCCGCTGCGTACGTGGTTATGGGTACAAAGAGCCCCCCGTACAAGAGACGGAGTGCACGATGTCCCAGTCCCCAGTTCGCTTTGGCCACCTTCGCGAGACTGTTGAACAAACCTCTGCATTTCTCCGAAGTTGTCACGATATGCGTGTTCAACCGGAGTCCTTTCTCAAAATGTACTCCTAAGTACCTGATTGCTGGCTTCATTCTTATGCCTCTGCCGGAGATGCGGATGGTCGGTGGACGCGCTGCATCGAGCGATCCTTTGACCAAGAGCATCTCCGACTTTTCGGCTGAGAGTTCCAGCTTTCTCCTTCCGCACCACTCGGACATTACCGTGGCGACTCCCTGGCCCTTCCTTCTCAGCTCCTCTCTCGAGTTGCCGGAAATCACGACCAGGACGTCGTCCGCATAGGCAACCGGTTCACATTCCAGCTCGTCGGATGTGAGAACCGCCAGCAGGTCATCGAAAATTAGGTTCCAAAAACTTGGACCCAATATCGAGCCCTGCGGGCAGCCTCTGGTAACGGGTTTCCGGACTGAGTCTTGTTTCCCCACGATCTGCACTGCCCTCTCCGAGAAGTAACTTTCCACTAGCCTGTATAGGTTTCGTGGGCAGTCCCTCCTCTTGAGTTCGTACAGGACATTTGGCCACCATACGTTATCGAAAGCGCCCGAAATATCGAACGCTATCGCTATCACGTATTTTGCCTCCGCGAATTCCCTTTCCCTAAGAATACTACGAAATTTAACGATCGCCTCCTCCGTCGACCGTCCAGGTTTAAACCCGTATTGTCGGTCGGAGGTTAGGTCATGATCGAGGAAAATACTCGCGAGTCTGTTCGCCATCAGTCGTTCGAGCAGCTTCCCTACCATTGAAAGCAGGCAAACTGGCCGATACGACTTCGGGTTACTCCTATCCTTGTCCGGACCCTTGGGTATTGTAATGATGGTACCCACCTTCCAACGAGCTGGGAATACTCCCCATTCGAGGCATCCGTTACAGAGCCTGAGGAGCTCCTCGTGGAGACATCCCCAGGATTTCTGGATAACTTCCACCTCGATCCTGTCCGGCCCCGGACATTTACCTTTTCTGAGGCGCTTTACAGCGGCACTCAGGTCTTCCCACTGGAATGGGGGGCTGTCCTCCGTTGTTGGCTGGATTCGGACTTCCATGCGTGTCCTTGCTTGTTCTGGGGTGTCTGTCTCCGTGTCGTCCTCCGGGACGAGCGCCGTCAACATCGCTTCCGCGGTTGATCTCCACGAGGTCGTATGACCCCCGTGCGGCAGTTTGATCGAGGAAGTGGCTTCCTCCCTCCTGAGTTTCCCCAGGGATGTTTTCGTTGCGACACCCCAGACTTCCTGGTTCCCTTGGCTGGTGACGAACTGACGCCATGAGCGATTCTTCTCGCTCGTCACCTTTTTTTTATAGGTTCTCCTGAACCGTCGGTATTCCTGTTTGAGTATCTCCCTCGTCGGGGGATCGTGTGTCCCCTGATACAGTCTTCTTGCTCTGTAGGTTGCTCTCTTCATCCTTGTTAGTTCCTCTGTCCACCACGGTACAGATTTCTGGTGCCATTTCTTTTTGGGCATTGCCGCTTCGCAGGCGGTCAATATTGCCCGCTCCATGGTTTCCGCCATTGCCTCGACGTCCTGCCGACTGTTTAGGTCGGCATTCGTCAAGGAGCGCTTCTCCTGGATGAGTGTCCTCTGGAGCTTGTTCCAGTCGGCCTTCCTGGTGTTGTACCGTGGTTGTAGGGGCGGCGGCTGTCCTCTTCGCGTGCCGAGGTTCAGGCGCGTCTCCAGGATTCTATGATCGCTGGAGGTTCCGTCCTCGTACACTTTCCAGCCGTGTACGAGCGGTATAGCTTCCCAGGTCGCGAGAGTGACGTCGATGTTCGACGATCCTCGCGTATTCTCAAACGTGGTGGGATGTCCCGCCTCGTTTAGTACCAACAAGTTATGTCTGATGAGTAATTCCTCTAGTAGTTCCCCACGTTCGTCGGTGACTCTACTGTTCCATACATGTGACTTCGCGTTCGCGTCCGCGCCTATTATAATTCTATTCCCCCTTAGCCTTGTTAGTACTGTGTCGAGGTGGGCTAGCCCGAGTTCAATATTTTCCGACGGCGGAAAGTATTGACTCACTACGTACAGTTCCGTGCTACCGTCGAAGAGCTGAACACAGACGCAATGCGTTGTGCACAAGTCTGCGATTTTGAGCACGGAAAACTTTCTATTCCTCACGCATACGGCCGCGAGCGGCGGTTCGTCTGCGTGGTTGTGAAAAACTATCGTAGCGCCCGTCCCGAAACCTGGGATAACTCTCTTGAAACTATACGGTTCCTGCATAAGCAGGATATCCGCATTGGTTTCTTCCATTTGTTGCCTGACCTCGTGTGGCACGGCTTTTGATCGCTGCATGTTGAGCTGCAGGATCGTGAGTCCTCGTCCTTCTGTAGAAGCGTTATTACACATAACCGGTTCTGTTTACGGCCCGCTGGACTGCCCTCTCATATCCTGGGCACGACGCGCTGGAAGCGGCGTGATCTCCCTTCTTACCAGCCCGTTTGCAGTTCACGCAGACTGCGGGCTGGCTCCTCTTTGGACACGCCTTCGCGCTGTGTCCAATGTGCGCGCAGTGGCCGCACACGTCCTCCTTTTGACGGCAATGCTTGGCGATGTGGCCGAAACCCTGGCACTTGAAACACCTGCTTACTGCGAGGAAATCTCGCACTTTGCAGGCGTTCCAGCCCAAGAAGACCTTGTGCGCCTCGAGCATCTTCGTCCTGAGCTTCGGGGAGACCTCGACCACCCAGTTGGTCTCTTCGCCATCCTTCCTTCCTGTCCGGAAGCAGAAGGTCACCTCCTTCTCCTCCTCTTCACCGAACACGTTCGGGTTCTGCTTCTTGAGGCACGCGATGATCTCCTTTTCGGTCATAACCCGCGGGACGTCGAAGATGGTCATCTTCGGCTTCCTCGTAACCGGCGTTTTGACCGTGAGCCCGGCCTGCTTGAGTTTAGCACTCTCCGTCAGTGCTTTAAGTCCCTCGGCGGTAGCGGTTTCCACGGCAATTCCATTGCCGTGAATCTTCCTTACGGCCTTCACCTGCAGCCCCCTCTTCCTGGGGTTAACCAGGGTGAATACAGCCTCTCTGGCTTCTTCGCTGGTCCGGATTTCCCCGTCCTTCTGATCGGGGAAAATCATCGCCACGTTCCTTGGCGGTCCAAGCGCCGGCGGGGCTGTTCTCGGCGACGGTGTCGCTCCCATCTTAAGCTTCTCCGCATAGGAGAGAGCTTTGGGTGCCTCCACCTTCTTCACCGCCCGCTCCAGGCACTTGGTCGCTTGGAGCGATTTTTCAACCGCCCCGGTAAGCACCGCCTCCGACGATTTCCGCTGCGTCCTCGCCTGGTGTAGCTGTCCTTCCAGGAAGCTATTCTCCTCGACCAGGTCCTGCACTACA
>NW_027488428.1:27500-30000 GCF_051014445.1 Colletes latitarsis | reverse complement strand
CGCGGTCTCGCAATCGATATACATATTCGTAACAAAGAGAGACATGGGGCGACCAACTTCTCAGAGTATATCCCTTCTTTTGGGTTCCGTTCGTATCGCGCTTCTCGTCGTGTTCGTTCGAGCCTCTCCATAGAGGATGATCGTCCGATTCGTTTGATAAATTATCATTTTTCCCTGGGGCTGTACGAACGAACAGAGAGGAAGACGACGACCGACGGATACCACAAATTTCACGTGGTAGGGCATATATTACATATCATAATTATCAGTGTTTGATCAAATTTCTTTCCAGTGTCCTTTTTGTTATGCTCCAAAACTAGTATACGCTTTATTTTCTCTTTCCTTTGCATAAATTATTAACTTCGGGCAACGTCGGGAGCGCCGGTAATCATTAGATTTGTACGAAACGCGATTTGCGCCCCACGGTGGTTTTTAGTGCCGTCAAAGTCAGAAATCGTAGGAGCGGTGCTTTAACGGGCGGTCGTGATGATACTCCAGACAACACGACGCACGACGCCGTAAAACACTCGCGCGAGTCCAGACTGATCTCTGCCTCACCACGCAAGGGGTGCGCAAACTTGCCAATAATATATAATATTTATTCTTTTTCGTACGTCCAGCGACAAACGCCAACGAAATACCCAAATTCTCGCTCGTACGTTGATACCTTTCTCTTCATCGACCCGGCTCCGAAACGTTCTTCGCCATCTCCCCGAAAGGAGAGGTAAACGACGGCGGGGTTAGGGAATCTGAGAACAACGCAAGCAGTTTTAGGACAAGTGAACGACCCTCAGCCAGGCGTGGTCCAGGAATTTTATCCGTGGACCGCAATGTGCGTTCGAAATGTCGATGTTCATGTGTCCTGCAGTTCACACGTTGACGCGCAATTAGCTGCGTTCTTCATCGACCCACGAGCCAAGTGATCCACCGTTCAGGGTAATCATATACAATTTACAATTTTTCTCTTTGTATTTAAAAATGCTCCTTGTTCTTTGCTTTAAAAATATTCGATGTTCGCACCTCCGACCAGCGTATCGACGGAGGATTGAACGCGCCATATCGACGACAAAAGTTTCTTTTTGTTTCCTGAATGACGGAAAACCATCGTTCGACGGCCGGGCGTACAGTACATTCAAAAGCCTTTGCGCGTGGCTGCGACCAAACGGGTATAATACACCCGTATATTCTTGGTTCCGAACAGTAACTTCACGCGCAATCGGGCGAACGCACGCGGCAGCGCCCATCGGTTGCTCGATGAAATCGATGCGATAAACTACAGCCTTCTCGGCTGGTCGTCGTTAGTCGCGCGAGCAACGGATGGCCGCACAATCGACGCGTCGTCGTTTGCGATTATTCGCCTCACGTTAGCCATGAGTATGTATATTATTCATTTACGAACGAACGCGGCAGCGTCCATCGGTTGCTCGATGAAATCGATGCGATAAACTACAGCCGTCTCGGCTGGTCGTCGTTAGTCGCGCGAGCAACGATGGCCGCAAAATCGACGCGTCGTCGTTTGCGATTATTCGCCTCAAGTTAGCCATGAGTATGTATAACATTCATTTACGAACGAACGCGGCAGCGTCCATCGGTTGCTCGATGAAATCGATGCGATAAACTACAGCCGTTTCGGCTGGTCGTCGTTAGTCGCGCGAGCAACGATGGCCGCAAAATCGACGCGTCGTCGTTTGCGATTATTCGCCTCAAGTTAGCCATGAGTATGTATATTATTCATTTACGAACGAACGCGGCAGCGTCCATCGGTTGCTCGATGAAATCGATGCGATAAACTACAGCCGTTTCGGCTGGTCGTCGTTAGTCGCGCGAGCAACGATGGCCGCAAAATCGACGCGTCGTCGTTTGCGATTATTCGCCTCAAGTTAGCCATGAGTATGTATATTATTCATTTACGAACGAACGCGGCAGCGTCCATCGGTTGCTCGATGAAATCGATGCGATAAACTACAGCCGTTTCGGCTGGTCGTCGTTAGTCGCGCGAGCAACGATGGCCGCAAAATCGACGCGTCGTCGTTTGCGATTATTCGCCTCAAGTTAGCCATGAGTATGTATATTATTCATTTACGAACGAACGCGGCAGCGTCCACCGGTTGCTCGATGAAATCGATGCGATAAACTACAGCCGTCTCGGCTGGTCGTCGTTAGTCGCGCGAGCAACGATGGCCGCAAAATCGACGCGTCGTCGTTTGCGATTATTCGCCTCTGGCTATCCGTGAGTATGTATAATATTCATATACGAACGAACGCGGCAGCGCCCATCGGTTGCTCGATGAAATCGATGCGATAAACTACAGCCTTCTCGGCTGGTCGTCGTTAGTCGCGCGAGCAACGATGGCCGCAAAATCGACGCGTCGTCGTTTGCGATCATTCGCCTCAGGCTATCCGTGAGTATGTATAATATTCATTTACGAACGAACGCGGCAGCGTCCATCGGTTGCTCGATGAAATCGATGCGATAAACTACAGCCGTTTCGGCTGGTCG
>NW_027488428.1:0-22500 GCF_051014445.1 Colletes latitarsis | reverse complement strand
AAATTACACTGAACAAATATCATATAGGTCAAAATATGTGTTAGCGTACTAGTTTTCGAGATATAGACGAAAAACCGTCGCCGCCGATCGGTACGTCGGTCGATGCGAAAGCACCGCGCGACCGAGCGCCCGCCTAAAAGACCAGTTCGAACATACCGAAAAATCAAGAAACCGTAACTTCCTTAATAATTGAGCTAGGACAAAAAATCGACACGCTATCTTGCAGGAAAAAATCCGGGGAACACGATGGCGTCGTCAAAAGTGCAGGTCGTCGAGCTAGTTTTCGAGAAAAAAAAAAAAAAATTCTCAAAACTCGACAAAAAAATAAAACGATCAGTGGACCGTGTAGAGAATCTAAAACTGCATAAGAATCGTATAGACCAAAATTGGCGTTCACGTGCTCGTTTTTGAGAAAAAAGTTAAAAAAGCTCTCAAAATTCGAGATAAAAAAAAAAAAACCATCTACCAGGTAGCCAACGGTAAACGGTACAAGTATCGTACGGGCGAAAACGAGCGTTACCGTGCTCGTTTTCGAGTTATTGACGAAAAACAGCCTGGAGCGATCGGTCCGGCGGTCGACGCGCGAAAGTTTCTAAGTCCGCTCTGCTCCGAAACACCGCTCCGGCGTCAAAAATCGTCGTAGGACAAAAAATAGACACGCTATCTTGCAGGAAAAAATCCGGGGAACACGATGGCGTCGTCAAAAGTGCAGGTCGTCGAGCTCGTTTTCGAGAAAAAAAAAAAAAAATTCTCAAAATTCGACAAAAAAATAAAACGATCAGTGGACCGTGTAGAGAATATAAAACTGCATAAGAATCGTATAGACGAAAATTGGCGTTCACGTGCTCGTTTTTGTGGAAAAAATTAAAAAAGCTCTCAAACTTCGAGATAAAAAAAAAAAAAACCGTCTACCAGGTAGCCAACGGTAAACGGTACAAGTATCGTACGGGCGAAAACGAGCGTTACCGTGCTCGTTTTCGAGTTATTGACGAAAAACAGCCTGGAGCGATCGGTCCGGCGGTCGACGCGCGAAAGTTTCTAAGTCCGCTCTGCTCCGAATCATCGCTCCGGCGTCAAAAATCGTCGTAGGACAAAAAATCGCCACCCTATCTTGCAGGAAAAAATCCGGGGAACACGATGGCGTCGTCAAAAGTGCAGGTCGTCGAGCTCGTTTTCGAGAAAAAAAAAAAAAAATTCTCAAAACTCGACAAAAAAATAAAACGATCAGTGGACCGTGTAGAGAATCTAAAACTGCATAAGAATCGTATAGACCAAAATTGGCGTTCACGTGCTCGTTTTTGAGAAAAAAGTTAAAAAAGCTCTCAAAATTCGAGATAAAAAAAAAAAAAACCATCTACCAGGTAGCCAACGGTAAACGGTACAAGTATCGTACGGGCGAAAACGAGCGTTACCGTGCTCGTTTTCGAGTTATTGACGAAAAACAGCCTGGAGCGATCGGTCCGGCGGTCGACGCGCGAAAGTTTCTAAGTCCGCTCTGCTCCGAAACACCGCTCCGGCGTCAAAAATCGTCGTAGGACAAAAAATAGACACGCTATCTTGCAGGAAAAAATCCGGGGAACACGATGGCGTCGTCAAAAGTGCAGGTCGTCGAGCTCGTTTTCGAGAAAAAAAAAAAAAAATTCTCAAAATTCGACAAAAAAATAAAACGATCAGTGGACCGTGTAGAGAATATAAAACTGCATAAGAATCGTATAGACGAAAATTGGCGTTCACGTGCTCGTTTTTGTGGAAAAAATTAAAAAAGCTCTCAAACTTCGAGATAAAAAAAAAAAAAACCGTCTACCAGGTAGCCAACGGTAAACGGTACAAGTATCGTACGGGCGAAAACGAGCGTTACCGTGCTCGTTTTCGAGTTATTGACGAAAAACAGCCTGGAGCGATCGGTCCGGCGGTCGACGCGCGAAAGTTTCTAAGTCCGCTCTGCTCCGAATCATCGCTCCGGCGTCAAAAATCGTCGTAGGACAAAAAATCGCCACCCTATCTTGCAGGAAAAAATCCGGGGAACACGATGGCGTCGTCAAAAGTGCAGGTCGTCGAGCTCGTTTTCGAGAAAAAAAAAAAAAAATTCTCAAAATTCGACAAAAAAATAAAACGATCAGTGGACCGTGTAGAGAATATAAAACTGCATAAGAATCGTATAGACCAAAATTGGCGTTCACGTGCTCGTTTTTGAGAAAAAAGTTAAAAAAGCTCTCAAAATTCGAGATAAAAAAAAAAAAAACCATCTACCAGGTAGCCAACGGTAAACGGTACAAGTATCGTACGGGCGAAAACGAGCGTTACCGTGCTCGTTTTCGAGTTATTGACGAAAAACAGCCTGGAGCGATCGGTCCGGCGGTCGACGCGCGAAAGTTTCCAAGTCCGCTCTGCTCCGAAACACCGCTCCGGCGTCAAAAATCGTCGTAGGACAAAAAATAGACACGCTATCTTGCAGGAAAAAATCCGGGGAACACGATGGCGTCGTCAAAAGTGCAGGTCGTCGAGCTCGTTTTCGAGAAAAAAAAAAAAAAATTCTCAAAATTCGACAAAAAAATAAAACGATCAGTGGACCGTGTAGAGAATATAAAACTGCATAAGAATCGTATAGACCAAAATTGGCGTTCACGTGCTCGTTTTTGAGAAAAAAGTTAAAAAAGCTCTCAAAATTCGAGATAAAAAAAAAAAAAACCATCTACCAGGTAGCCAACGGTAAACGGGTACAAGTATCGTACGGGCGAAAACGAGCGTTACCGTGCTCGTTTTCGAGTTATTGACGAAAAACAGCCTGGAGCGATCGGTCCGGCGGTCGACGCGCGAAAGTTTCTAAGTCCGCTCTGCTCCGAATCATCGCTCCGGCGTCAAAAATCGTCGTAGGACAAAAAATCGCCACCCTATCTTGCAGGAAAAAATCCGGGGAACACGATGGCGTCGTCAAAAGTGCAGGTCGTCGAGCTCGTTTTCGAGAAAAAAAAAAAAAAATTCTCAAAATTCGACAAAAAAATAAAACGATCATTGGACCGTGTAGAGAATCTAAAACTGCATAAGAATCGTATAGACCAAAATTGGCCTTAACGTGCTGGTTTTCGAGTTATTGACGATAAGCCGGTATATATATGTCCGAGATAAAAAAAAAGATAGGGACAGTGGGAATCTCCTATACTATCACGGGCGTGTATTCTCCTACTAGTTTGATGGTTGCTGTTGCATAAACCACCGACTGTTTGGCCCGCCGTTTAACCGCGCGGTTTAAAATTGCAACACAATGTTGGTGTCGCTCCGGGGTGAAAAAATGGAAAAACGACATACTTTACGCATAGGGGCGGCTGATCTTAACATATTTTGTCATGTCACCACCCCAGTGACTCTAAGACGGATTTTGCCGTCGCACGTTTTTTTATTAAAAAGTTATTAGTATATAGAAGATTTCGTTAAGCAAAAAGACACGAATATGGGAGTAGGACAAAAAATCGCCAGCCTATCTTGCAGGAAAAAATCCGGGGAACACGATGGCGTCGTCAAAAGTGCAGGTCGTCGAGCTAGTTTTCGAGAAAAAAAAAAAAAAATTCTCAAAACTCGACAAAAAAATAAAACGATCAGTGGACCGTGTAGAGAATCTAAAACTGCATAAGAATCGTATAGACCAAAATTGGCGTTCACGTGCTCGTTTTTGAGAAAAAAGTTAAAAAAGCTCTCAAAATTCGAGATAAAAAAAAAAAAACCATCTACCAGGTAGCCAACGGTAAACGGTACAAGTATCGTACGGGCGAAAACGAGCGTTACCGTGCTCGTTTTCGAGTTATTGACGAAAAACAGCCTGGAGCGATCGGTCCGGCGGTCGACGCGCGAAAGTTTCTAAGTCCGCTCTGCTCCGAAACACCGCTCCGGCGTCAAAAATCGTCGTAGGACAAAAAATAGACACGCTATCTTGCAGGAAAAAATCCGGGGAACACGATGGCGTCGTCAAAAGTGCAGGTCGTCGAGCTCGTTTTCGAGAAAAAAAAAACAAAATTCTCAAAATTCGACAAAAAAATAAAACGATCAGTGGACCGTGTAGAGAATATAAAACTGCATAAGAATCGTATAGACGAAAATTGGCGTTCACGTGCTCGTTTTTGTGGAAAAAATTAAAAAAGCTCTCAAACTTCGAGATAAAAAAAAAAAAAACCGTCTACCAGGTAGCCAACGGTAAACGGTACAAGTATCGTACGGGCGAAAACGAGCGTTACCGTGCTCGTTTTCGAGTTATTGACGAAAAACAGCCTGGAGCGATCGGTCCGGCGGTCGACGCGCGAAAGTTTCTAAGTCCGCTCTGCTCCGAAACACCGCTCCGGCGTCAAAAATCGTCGTAGGACAAAAAATCGCCACCCTATCTTGCAGGAAAAAATCCGGGGAACACGATGGCGTCGTCAAAAGTGCAGGTCGTCGAGCTAGTTTTCGAGAAAAAAAAAAAAAAATTCTCAAAACTCGACAAAAAAATAAAACGATCAGTGGACCGTGTAGAGAATCTAAAACTGCATAAGAATCGTATAGACCAAAATTGGCGTTCACGTGCTCGTTTTTGAGAAAAAAGTTAAAAAAGCTCTCAAAATTCGAGATAAAAAAAAAAAAAACCATCTACCAGGTAGCCAACGGTAAACGGTACAAGTATCGTACGGGCGAAAACGAGCGTTACCGTGCTCGTTTTCGAGTTATTGACGAAAAACAGCCTGGAGCGATCGGTCCGGCGGTCGACGCGCGAAAGTTTCTAAGTCCGCTCTGCTCCGAAACACCGCTCCGGCGTCAAAAATCGTCGTAGGACAAAAAATAGACACGCTATCTTGCAGGAAAAAATCCGGGGAACACGATGGCGTCGTCAAAAGTGCAGGTCGTCGAGCTCGTTTTCGAGAAAAAAAAAAAAAAATTCTCAAAATTCGACAAAAAAATAAAACGATCAGTGGACCGTGTAGAGAATATAAAACTGCATAAGAATCGTATAGACGAAAATTGGCGTTCACGTGCTCGTTTTTGTGGAAAAAATTAAAAAAGCTCTCAAACTTCGAGATAAAAAAAAAAAAAACCGTCTACCAGGTAGCCAACGGTAAACGGTACAAGTATCGTACGGGCGAAAACGAGCGTTACCGTGCTCGTTTTCGAGTTATTGACGAAAAACAGCCTGGAGCGATCGGTCCGGCGGTCGACGCGCGAAAGTTTCTAAGTCCGCTCTGCTCCGAATCATCGCTCCGGCGTCAAAAATCGTCGTAGGACAAAAAATCGCCACCCTATCTTGCAGGAAAAAATCCGGGGAACACGATGGCGTCGTCAAAAGTGCAGGTCGTCGAGCTCGTTTTCGAGAAAAAAAAAAAAAAATTCTCAAAATTCGACAAAAAAATAAAACGATCAGTGGACCGTGTAGAGAATATAAAACTGCATAAGAATCGTATAGACGAAAATTGGCGTTCACGTGCTCGTTTTTGTGGAAAAAATTAAAAAAGCTCTCAAACTTCGAGATAAAAAAAAAAAAAACCGTCTACCAGGTAGCCAACGGTAAACGGTACAAGTATCGTACGGGCGAAAACGAGCGTTACCGTGCTCGTTTTCGAGTTATTGACGAAAAACAGCCTGGAGCGATCGGTCCGGCGGTCGACGCGCGAAAGTTTCTAAGTCCGCTCTGCTCCGAATCATCGCTCCGGCGTCAAAAATCGTCGTAGGACAAAAAATCGCCACCCTATCTTGCAGGAAAAAATCCGGGGAACACGATGGCGTCGTCAAAAGTGCAGGTCGTCGAGCTCGTTTTCGAGAAAAAAAAAAAAAAATTCTCAAAATTCGACAAAAAAATAAAACGATCAGTGGACCGTGTAGAGAATCTAAAACTGCATAAGAATCGTATAGACCAAAATTGGCGTTCACGTGCTCGTTTTTGAGAAAAAAGTTAAAAAAGCTCTCAAAATTCGAGATAAAAAAAAAAAAAACCATCTACCAGGTAGCCAACGGTAAACGGTACAAGTATCGTACGGGCGAAAACGAGCGTTACCGTGCTCGTTTTCGAGTTATTGACGAAAAACAGCCTGGAGCGATCGGTCCGGCGGTCGACGCGCGAAAGTTTCTAAGTCCGCTCTGCTCCGAAACACCGCTCCGGCGTCAAAAATCGTCGTAGGACAAAAAATAGACACGCTATCTTGCAGGAAAAAATCCGGGGAACACGATGGCGTCGTCAAAAGTGCAGGTCGTCGAGCTCGTTTTCGAGAAAAAAAAAACAAAATTCTCAAAATTCGACAAAAAAATAAAACGATCAGTGGACCGTGTAGAGAATATAAAACTGCATAAGAATCGTATAGACGAAAATTGGCGTTCACGTGCTCGTTTTTGTGGAAAAAATTAAAAAAGCTCTCAAACTTCGAGATAAAAAAAAAAAAAACCGTCTACCAGGTAGCCAACGGTAAACGGTACAAGTATCGTACGGGCGAAAACGAGCGTTACCGTGCTCGTTTTCGAGTTATTGACGAAAAACAGCCTGGAGCGATCGGTCCGGCGGTCGACGCGCGAAAGTTTCTAAGTCCGCTCTGCTCCGAAACACCGCTCCGGCGTCAAAAATCGTCGTAGGACAAAAAATCGCCACCCTATCTTGCAGGAAAAAATCCGGGGAACACGATGGCGTCGTCAAAAGTGCAGGTCGTCGAGCTAGTTTTCGAGAAAAAAAAAAAAAAATTCTCAAAACTCGACAAAAAAATAAAACGATCAGTGGACCGTGTAGAGAATCTAAAACTGCATAAGAATCGTATAGACCAAAATTGGCGTTCACGTGCTCGTTTTTGAGAAAAAAGTTAAAAAAGCTCTCAAAATTCGAGATAAAAAAAAAAAAAACCATCTACCAGGTAGCCAACGGTAAACGGTACAAGTATCGTACGGGCGAAAACGAGCGTTACCGTGCTCGTTTTCGAGTTATTGACGAAAAACAGCCTGGAGCGATCGGTCCGGCGGTCGACGCGCGAAAGTTTCTAAGTCCGCTCTGCTCCGAAACACCGCTCCGGCGTCAAAAATCGTCGTAGGACAAAAAATAGACACGCTATCTTGCAGGAAAAAATCCGGGGAACACGATGGCGTCGTCAAAAGTGCAGGTCGTCGAGCTCGTTTTCGAGAAAAAAAAAAAAAAATTCTCAAAATTCGACAAAAAAATAAAACGATCAGTGGACCGTGTAGAGAATATAAAACTGCATAAGAATCGTATAGACGAAAATTGGCGTTCACGTGCTCGTTTTTGTGGAAAAAATTAAAAAAGCTCTCAAACTTCGAGATAAAAAAAAAAAAAACCGTCTACCAGGTAGCCAACGGTAAACGGTACAAGTATCGTACGGGCGAAAACGAGCGTTACCGTGCTCGTTTTCGAGTTATTGACGAAAAACAGCCTGGAGCGATCGGTCCGGCGGTCGACGCGCGAAAGTTTCTAAGTCCGCTCTGCTCCGAATCATCGCTCCGGCGTCAAAAATCGTCGTAGGACAAAAAATCGCCACCCTATCTTGCAGGAAAAAATCCGGGGAACACGATGGCGTCGTCAAAAGTGCAGGTCGTCGAGCTCGTTTTCGAGAAAAAAAAAAAAAAATTCTCAAAATTCGACAAAAAAATAAAACGATCAGTGGACCGTGTAGAGAATATAAAACTGCATAAGAATCGTATAGACCAAAATTGGCGTTCACGTGCTCGTTTTTGAGAAAAAAGTTAAAAAAGCTCTCAAAATTCGAGATAAAAAAAAAAAAAACCATCTACCAGGTAGCCAACGGTAAACGGTACAAGTATCGTACGGGCGAAAACGAGCGTTACCGTGCTCGTTTTCGAGTTATTGACGAAAAACAGCCTGGAGCGATCGGTCCGGCGGTCGACGCGCGAAAGTTTCTAAGTCCGCTCTGCTCCGAAACACCGCTCCGGCGTCAAAAATCGTCGTAGGACAAAAAATAGACACGCTATCTTGCAGGAAAAAATCCGGGGAACACGATGGCGTCGTCAAAAGTGCAGGTCGTCGAGCTAGTTTTCGAGAAAAAAAAAAAAAAATTCTCAAAACTCGACAAAAAAATAAAACGATCAGTGGACCGTGTAGAGAATCTAAAACTGCATAAGAATCGTATAGACCAAAATTGGCGTTCACGTGCTCGTTTTTGAGAAAAAAGTTAAAAAAGCTCTCAAAATTCGAGATAAAAAAAAAAAAACCATCTACCAGGTAGCCAACGGTAAACGGTACAAGTATCGTACGGGCGAAAACGAGCGTTACCGTGCTCGTTTTCGAGTTATTGACGAAAAACAGCCTGGAGCGATCGGTCCGGCGGTCGACGCGCGAAAGTTTCTAAGTCCGCTTTGCTCCGAAACACCGCTCCGGCGTCAAAAATCGTCGTAGGACAAAAAATAGACACGCTATCTTGCAGGAAAAAATCCGGGGAACACGATGGCGTCGTCAAAAGTGCAGGTCGTCGAGCTCGTTTTCGAGAAAAAAAAAAAAAAATTCTCAAAATTCGACAAAAAAATAAAACGATCAGTGGACCGTGTAGAGAATATAAAACTGCATAAGAATCGTATAGACGAAAATTGGCGTTCACGTGCTCGTTTTTGTGGAAAAAATTAAAAAAGCTCTCAAACTTCGAGATAAAAAAAAAAAAAACCGTCTACCAGGTAGCCAACGGTAAACGGTACAAGTATCGTACGGGCGAAAACGAGCGTTACCGTGCTCGTTTTCGAGTTATTGACGAAAAACAGCCTGGAGCGATCGGTCCGGCGGTCGACGCGCGAAAGTTTCTAAGTCCGCTCTGCTCCGAATCATCGCTCCGGCGTCAAAAATCGTCGTAGGACAAAAAATCGCCACCCTATCTTGCAGGAAAAAATCCGGGGAACACGATGGCGTCGTCAAAAGTGCAGGTCGTCGAGCTCGTTTTCGAGAAAAAAAAAAAAAAATTCTCAAAATTCGACAAAAAAATAAAACGATCAGTGGACCGTGTAGAGAATATAAAACTGCATAAGAATCGTATAGACCAAAATTGGCGTTCACGTGCTCGTTTTTGAGAAAAAAGTTAAAAAAGCTCTCAAAATTCGAGATAAAAAAAAAAAAAACCATCTACCAGGTAGCCAACGGTAAACGGTACAAGTATCGTACGGGCGAAAACGAGCGTTACCGTGCTCGTTTTCGAGTTATTGACGAAAAACAGCCTGGAGCGATCGGTCCGGCGGTCGACGCGCGAAAGTTTCTAAGTCCGCTCTGCTCCGAAACACCGCTCCGGCGTCAAAAATCGTCGTAGGACAAAAAATAGACACGCTATCTTGCAGGAAAAAATCCGGGGAACACGATGGCGTCGTCAAAAGTGCAGGTCGTCGAGCTCGTTTTCGAGAAAAAAAAAACAAAATTCTCAAAATTCGACAAAAAAATAAAACGATCAGTGGACCGTGTAGAGAATATAAAACTGCATAAGAATCGTATAGACGAAAATTGGCGTTCACGTGCTCGTTTTTGTGGAAAAAATTAAAAAAGCTCTCAAACTTCGAGATAAAAAAAAAAAAAACCGTCTACCAGGTAGCCAACGGTAAACGGTACAAGTATCGTACGGGCGAAAACGAGCGTTACCGTGCTCGTTTTCGAGTTATTGACGAAAAACAGCCTGGAGCGATCGGTCCGGCGGTCGACGCGCGAAAGTTTCTAAGTCCGCTCTGCTCCGAAACACCGCTCCGGCGTCAAAAATCGTCGTAGGACAAAAAATCGCCACCCTATCTTGCAGGAAAAAATCCGGGGAACACGATGGCGTCGTCAAAAGTGCAGGTCGTCGAGCTAGTTTTCGAGAAAAAAAAAAAAAAATTCTCAAAACTCGACAAAAAAATAAAACGATCAGTGGACCGTGTAGAGAATCTAAAACTGCATAAGAATCGTATAGACCAAAATTGGCGTTCACGTGCTCGTTTTTGAGAAAAAAGTTAAAAAAGCTCTCAAAATTCGAGATAAAAAAAAAAAAAACCATCTACCAGGTAGCCAACGGTAAACGGTACAAGTATCGTACGGGCGAAAACGAGCGTTACCGTGCTCGTTTTCGAGTTATTGACGAAAAACAGCCTGGAGCGATCGGTCCGGCGGTCGACGCGCGAAAGTTTCTAAGTCCGCTCTGCTCCGAAACACCGCTCCGGCGTCAAAAATCGTCGTAGGACAAAAAATAGACACGCTATCTTGCAGGAAAAAATCCGGGGAACACGATGGCGTCGTCAAAAGTGCAGGTCGTCGAGCTCGTTTTCGAGAAAAAAAAAAAAAAATTCTCAAAATTCGACAAAAAAATAAAACGATCAGTGGACCGTGTAGAGAATATAAAACTGCATAAGAATCGTATAGACGAAAATTGGCGTTCACGTGCTCGTTTTTGTGGAAAAAATTAAAAAAGCTCTCAAACTTCGAGATAAAAAAAAAAAAAACCGTCTACCAGGTAGCCAACGGTAAACGGTACAAGTATCGTACGGGCGAAAACGAGCGTTACCGTGCTCGTTTTCGAGTTATTGACGAAAAACAGCCTGGAGCGATCGGTCCGGCGGTCGACGCGCGAAAGTTTCTAAGTCCGCTCTGCTCCGAATCATCGCTCCGGCGTCAAAAATCGTCGTAGGACAAAAAATCGCCACCCTATCTTGCAGGAAAAAATCCGGGGAACACGATGGCGTCGTCAAAAGTGCAGGTCGTCGAGCTCGTTTTCGAGAAAAAAAAAAAAAAATTCTCAAAATTCGACAAAAAAATAAAACGATCAGTGGACCGTGTAGAGAATATAAAACTGCATAAGAATCGTATAGACCAAAATTGGCGTTCACGTGCTCGTTTTTGAGAAAAAAGTTAAAAAAGCTCTCAAAATTCGAGATAAAAAAAAAAAAAACCATCTACCAGGTAGCCAACGGTAAACGGTACAAGTATCGTACGGGCGAAAACGAGCGTTACCGTGCTCGTTTTCGAGTTATTGACGAAAAACAGCCTGGAGCGATCGGTCCGGCGGTCGACGCGCGAAAGTTTCTAAGTCCGCTCTGCTCCGAAACACCGCTCCGGCGTCAAAAATCGTCGTAGGACAAAAAATAGACACGCTATCTTGCAGGAAAAAATCCGGGGAACACGATGGCGTCGTCAAAAGTGCAGGTCGTCGAGCTCGTTTTCGAGAAAAAAAAAAAAAAATTCTCAAAATTCGACAAAAAAATAAAACGATCAGTGGACCGTGTAGAGAATATAAAACTGCATAAGAATCGTATAGACGAAAATTGGCGTTCACGTGCTCGTTTTTGTGGAAAAAATTAAAAAAGCTCTCAAAATTCGAGATAAAAAAAAAAAAAACCATCTACCAGGTAGCCAACGGTAAACGGTACAAGTATCGTACGGGCGAAAACGAGCGTTACCGTGCTCGTTTTCGAGTTATTGACGAAAAACAGCCTGGAGCGATCGGTCCGGCGGTCGACGCGCGAAAGTTTCTAAGTCCGCTCTGCTCCGAAACACCGCTCCGGCGTCAAAAATCGTCGTAGGACAAAAAATAGACACGCTATCTTGCAGGAAAAAATCCGGGGAACACGATGGCGTCGTCAAAAGTGCAGGTCGTCGAGCTCGTTTTCGAGAAAAAAAAAACAAAATTCTCAAAATTCGACAAAAAAATAAAACGATCAGTGGACCGTGTAGAGAATATAAAACTGCATAAGAATCGTATAGACGAAAATTGGCGTTCACGTGCTCGTTTTTGTGGAAAAAATTAAAAAAGCTCTCAAACTTCGAGATAAAAAAAAAAAAAACCGTCTACCAGGTAGCCAACGGTAAACGGTACAAGTATCGTACGGGCGAAAACGAGCGTTACCGTGCTCGTTTTCGAGTTATTGACGAAAAACAGCCTGGAGCGATCGGTCCGGCGGTCGACGCGCGAAAGTTTCTAAGTCCGCTCTGCTCCGAAACACCGCTCCGGCGTCAAAAATCGTCGTAGGACAAAAAATCGCCACCCTATCTTGCAGGAAAAAATCCGGGGAACACGATGGCGTCGTCAAAAGTGCAGGTCGTCGAGCTAGTTTTCGAGAAAAAAAAAAAAAAATTCTCAAAACTCGACAAAAAAATAAAACGATCAGTGGACCGTGTAGAGAATCTAAAACTGCATAAGAATCGTATAGACCAAAATTGGCGTTCACGTGCTCGTTTTTGAGAAAAAAGTTAAAAAAGCTCTCAAAATTCGAGATAAAAAAAAAAAAAACCATCTACCAGGTAGCCAACGGTAAACGGTACAAGTATCGTACGGGCGAAAACGAGCGTTACCGTGCTCGTTTTCGAGTTATTGACGAAAAACAGCCTGGAGCGATCGGTCCGGCGGTCGACGCGCGAAAGTTTCTAAGTCCGCTCTGCTCCGAAACACCGCTCCGGCGTCAAAAATCGTCGTAGGACAAAAAATAGACACGCTATCTTGCAGGAAAAAATCCGGGGAACACGATGGCGTCGTCAAAAGTGCAGGTCGTCGAGCTCGTTTTCGAGAAAAAAAAAAAAAAATTCTCAAAATTCGACAAAAAAATAAAACGATCAGTGGACCGTGTAGAGAATATAAAACTGCATAAGAATCGTATAGACGAAAATTGGCGTTCACGTGCTCGTTTTTGTGGAAAAAATTAAAAAAGCTCTCAAACTTCGAGATAAAAAAAAAAAAAACCGTCTACCAGGTAGCCAACGGTAAACGGTACAAGTATCGTACGGGCGAAAACGAGCGTTACCGTGCTCGTTTTCGAGTTATTGACGAAAAACAGCCTGGAGCGATCGGTCCGGCGGTCGACGCGCGAAAGTTTCTAAGTCCGCTCTGCTCCGAATCATCGCTCCGGCGTCAAAAATCGTCGTAGGACAAAAAATCGCCACCCTATCTTGCAGGAAAAAATCCGGGGAACACGATGGCGTCGTCAAAAGTGCAGGTCGTCGAGCTCGTTTTCGAGAAAAAAAAAAAAAAATTCTCAAAATTCGACAAAAAAATAAAACGATCAGTGGACCGTGTAGAGAATATAAAACTGCATAAGAATCGTATAGACGAAAATTGGCGTTCACGTGCTCGTTTTTGTGGAAAAAATTAAAAAAGCTCTCAAACTTCGAGATAAAAAAAAAAAAAACCGTCTACCAGGTAGCCAACGGTAAACGGTACAAGTATCGTACGGGCGAAAACGAGCGTTACCGTGCTCGTTTTCGAGTTATTGACGAAAAACAGCCTGGAGCGATCGGTCCGGCGGTCGACGCGCGAAAGTTTCTAAGTCCGCTCTGCTCCGAATCATCGCTCCGGCGTCAAAAATCGTCGTAGGACAAAAAATCGCCACCCTATCTTGCAGGAAAAAATCCGGGGAACACGATGGCGTCGTCAAAAGTGCAGGTCGTCGAGCTCGTTTTCGAGAAAAAAAAAAAAAAATTCTCAAAATTCGACAAAAAAATAAAACGATCAGTGGACCGTGTAGAGAATCTAAAACTGCATAAGAATCGTATAGACCAAAATTGGCGTTCACGTGCTCGTTTTTGAGAAAAAAGTTAAAAAAGCTCTCAAAATTCGAGATAAAAAAAAAAAAAACCATCTACCAGGTAGCCAACGGTAAACGGTACAAGTATCGTACGGGCGAAAACGAGCGTTACCGTGCTCGTTTTCGAGTTATTGACGAAAAACAGCCTGGAGCGATCGGTCCGGCGGTCGACGCGCGAAAGTTTCTAAGTCCGCTCTGCTCCGAAACACCGCTCCGGCGTCAAAAATCGTCGTAGGACAAAAAATAGACACGCTATCTTGCAGGAAAAAATCCGGGGAACACGATGGCGTCGTCAAAAGTGCAGGTCGTCGAGCTCGTTTTCGAGAAAAAAAAAAAAAAATTCTCAAAATTCGACAAAAAAATAAAACGATCAGTGGACCGTGTAGAGAATATAAAACTGCATAAGAATCGTATAGACGAAAATTGGCGTTCACGTGCTCGTTTTTGTGGAAAAAATTAAAAAAGCTCTCAAAATTCGAGATAAAAAAAAAAAAAACCATCTACCAGGTAGCCATCGGTAAACGGTACAAGTATCGTACGGGCGAAAACGAGCGTTACCGTGCTCGTTTTCGAGTTATTGACGAAAAACAGCCTGGAGCGATCGGTCCGGCGGTCGACGCGCGAAAGTTTCTAAGTCCGCTCTGCTCCGAAACACCGCTCCGGCGTCAAAAATCGTCGTAGGACAAAAAATAGACACGCTATCTTGCAGGAAAAAATCCGGGGAACACGATGGCGTCGTCAAAAGTGCAGGTCGTCGAGCTCGTTTTCGAGAAAAAAAAAAAAAAATTCTCAAAATTCGACAAAAAAATAAAACGATCAGTGGACCGTGTAGAGAATCTAAAACTGCATAAGAATCGTATAGACGAAAATTGGCCTTAACGTGCTGGTTTTCGAGTTATTGACGATAAGCCGGTATATATATGTCCGAGATAAAAAAAAAGATAGGGACAGTGGGAATCTCCTATACTATCACGGGCGTGTATTCTCCTACTAGTTTGATGGTTGCTGTTGCATAAACCACCGACTGTTTGGCCCGCCGTTTAACCGCGCAGTTTAAAATTGCAACACAATGTTGGTGTCGCTCCGGATCGAAAAATGGAAAAACGACATACTTTACGCATAGGGGCGGCTGATCTTAACATATTTTGTCAATGTCATCTTCCCAGTGACCCTAGGAAGGAGTTTGCCGTTGCACGTTTTCCTATTAAAAAGTAATTAGTGTACAAAAATTTTCGTGAAGCAAAAAACAAGAATATGAAAGTACGTTCCATGAGCATTACGGTGAATAAAACAGAAATTAAAAATTCCCGAGGGGTTGAACAGCATCATATTGAATTCGTTTTGCTGACTGGGGTCTGCGCCCCCCAGACCCCCGCTACACTAGCCCAGACCAAACCCACTTTGTAATAGTGGTATCATATTAAATTGAACAGCATCGTACTTAATTCGTTTTGCTGAATGGGGGGCTGCGCCCCCCAAACCCCCGCTACACTAGCCCAGACCTAACCCATTTTGTAATAGCGGTATCAAATTAAATTGAACAGCATCGTACTAAATTCGTTTTGCTGACTGGGGGGCTGCGCCCCCCAGACCCCCGCAACACTAGCCCGGACCTAACCCACTTTGTAATAGCGGTATCATATTAAATTGAAACAGCATCGTACTAAATTCGTTTTGCTGAATGGGGGGCTGCGCCCCCCAAACCCCCGCTACACTAGCCCAGACCTAACCCATTTTGTAATAGCGGTATCAAATTAAATTGAACAGCATCATATTGAATTCGTTTTGCTGACTGGGGTCTGCGCCCCCCAGACCCCCGCTACAATAGCCCAGACCTAACCCACTTTGTAATAGTGGTATCATATTAAATTGAACAGCATCGTACTTAATTCGTTTTGCTGAATGGGGGGCTGCGCCCCCCAAACCCCCGCTACACTAGCCCAGACCTAACCCATTTTGTAATAGCGGTATCAAATTAAATTGAACAGCATCGTACTAAATTCGTTTTGCTGACAGGGGTCTGCGCCCCCCAGACCCCCGCTACACTAGCCCAGACCTAACCCCCTTTGTAATAGCGGTATCATATTAAATTGAACAGCATCATATTGAATTCGTTTTGCTGACTGGGGTCTGCGCGCCCCAGACCCCCGCAACACTAGCCCGGACCTAACCCACTTTGTAATAGCGGTATCACATTAAATTGAACAGCATCGTACTAAATTCGTTTTGCTGAATGGGGGGCTGCGCCCCCCAAACCCCCGCTACACTAGCCCAGACCTAACCCATTTTGTAATAGCGGTATCAAACTAAATTGAACAGCATCATATTGAATTCGTTTTGCTGACTGGGGTCTGCGCCCCCCCGACCCCCGCTACAATAGCCCAGACCTAACCCACTTTGTAATAGTGGTATCATATTAAATTGAACAGCATCGTACTTAATTCGTTTTGCTGAATGGGGGGCTGCGCCCCCCAAACCCCCGCTACACTAGCCCAGACCTAACCCATTTTGTAATAGCGGTATCAAATTAAATTGAACAGCATCGTACTAAATTCGTTTTGCTGACAGGGGTCTGCGCCCCCCAGACCCCCGCTACACTAGCCCAGACCTAACCCCCTTTGTAATAGCGGTATCATATTAAATTGAACAGCATCATATTGAATTCGTTTTGCTGACTGGGGTCTGCGCGCCCCAGACCCCCGCAACACTAGCCCGGGACCTAACCCACTTTGTAATAGCGGTATCACATTAAATTGAACAGCATCGTACTAAATTCGTTTTGCTGAATGGGGGCTGCGCCCCCCAAACCCCCGCTACACTAGCCCAGACCTAACCCATTTTGTAATAGCGGTATCAAATTAAATTGAACAGCATCATATTGAATTCGTTTTGCTGACTGGGGTCTGCGCCCCCCAGACCCCCGCTATACTAGCCCAGACCTAACCCACTTTGTAATAGTGGTATCATATTAAATTGAACAGCATCGTACATAATTCGTTTTGCTGAATGGGGGGCTGCGCCCCCCAAACCCCCGCTACACTAGCCCAGACCTAACCCATTTTGTAATATGTATCAAATTAAATTGAACAGCATCATATTGATTCGTTTTGCTGACAGGGGTCTGCGCCCCCCAGACCCCCGCTACACTAGCCCAGACCTAACCCACTTTGTAATAGTGGTATCATATTAAATTGAACAGCATCGTACATAATTCGTTTTGCTGAATGGGGGGCTGCGCCCCCAAACCCCCGCTACACTAGCCCAGACCTAACCCATTTTGTAATAGCGGTATCAAATTAAATTGAACAGCATCATATTGAATTCGTTTTGCTGACTGGGGTCTGCGCCCCCCAAACCCCCGCTACACTAGCCCAGACCTAACCCATTTTGTAATAGCGGTATCAAATTAAATTGAACAGCATCATATTGAATTCGTTTTGCTGACTGGGGTCTGCGCCCCCCAAACCCCCGCTACACCAGCCCAGACCTAACCCATTTTGTAATAGCGGTATCAAATTAAATTGAGCAGCATCATATTGAATTCGTTTTGCTGACAGGGGTCTGCGCCCCCCAGACCCCCGCTACACTAGCCCAGACCTAACCCCCTTTGTAATAGCGGTATCATATTAAATTGAACAGCATCATATTGAATTCGTTTTGCTGACTGGGGTCTGCGCGCCCCAACCCCCGCAACACTGGCCCAGACCTAGCCCATTTTGTAATGACTGTATTGGAACTGCGTTAGGGCTAGTTTAGAATTGGTTAGGTGAAGTAATGCGGAGAGCAGTTTCGCCTGCGTCCCGGGATGCTTGTTGGCATGAGTGGTGTCTGAATGAGTAAAGACGGATGAGACACTTGTGGGGTATGGTGAGTCAGATTCCCAAACTACCCATATATTCTTCTGAGGCATGGGTGCCTATCCAAGGATCTCCTTCGGTATCTAAAACAGAAATAAAAAAAAAAAAAAAAAAAAAAAAAAAAATGAATATGGACTGTGTTAGGACTGAATTGGATAAGGTCTGGGTTACGTCTCGGTTAGGTCTGAGTTAGGACTGGTTTAAGACTGGGTTAGGACTGGGTTAGGACTGGGTTAGGACTGGGTTAGGTCTGGGTTAGGACTGGGTTAGGTCTGGGTTAGGTCTGGGTTAGGACTGGGTTAGGTCTGGGTTAGGACTGGGTTAGGACTGGGTTAGGTCTGGGTTAGGTCTGGGTTAGGTCTGGGTTAGGACTGGGTTAGGACTGGGTTACGACTGGGTTAGGTCTGGGTTACGACTGGGTTAGGTCTGGGTTACGACTGGGTTAGGTCTGGGTTACGACTGGGTTAGGTCTGGGTTACGACTGGGTTAGGATTGGGTTAGGTCTGGTTTAGGACTGGGTTAGGTCTAGGTTAGGACTGGGTTAGGTCTGGGTTAGGTCTGGGTTAGGACTGGGTTAGGTCTGGGTTAGGACTGGGTTAGTACTGGGTTAGGACTGGGTTAGGTCTGGGTTAGGTCTGGGTTATTTCTGGGTTAGGTCTGGGTTAGGTCTGGGTTAGGTCTGGGTTAGGGCTGGGTTAGGTCTGGGTTAGGTCTGGGTCAGGTCTGGGGTATTTCTGGGTTAGGACTGGGTTAGGTCTGGGTTAGGTCTGGGTTATTTCTGGTTAGGTCTGGGTTAGGTCTGGGTTAGGTCTGGGTTAGGTCTGGGTTAGGACTGGGTTAGGTCTGGGTTAGGACTGGGTTAGGTCTGGGTTAGGTCTGGGTTAGGTCTGGGTTAGGTCTGGGTTATTTCTGGGTTAGGTCTGGGTTAGGTCTGGGTTAGGTCTGGGTTAGGGCTGGGTTAGGTCTGGGTTAGGTCTGGGTCAGGTCTGGGGTATTTCTGGGTTAGGACTGGGTTAGGTCTGGGTTAGGACTGGGTTAGGTCTGGGTTAGGACTGGGTTAGGACTGGGTTAGGTCTGGGTTAGGTCTGGGTTAGGTTTGGGTTAGGACTGGGTAGGTTCTGGGTTAGGACTTGGTTAGGACTGGGTTAGGACTGTGTTAGGACTGGGTTAGGTCTGGGTTAGGTCTGGGTTAGGACTGGGTTAGGTCTGGGTTAGGACTGGGTTAGGACTGGGTTAGGTCTGGGTTAGGTCTGGGTTAGGACTGGGTTAGGTCTGGGTTAGGACTGGGTTAGGTCTGGGTTAGTACTGGATTTGGTTAGGTCTGGTTAGGTCTGGGTTAGGTCTGGGTTAGGACTGGGTTAGGACTGGGTAGGTCTGGGTTAGGGACTGGGTTAGGACTGGGTTAGGACTGGGTTAGGTCTGGGTTAGGTCTGGGTATTTCTGGGTTAGGTCTGGGTTAGGCTGGGTTAGGTCTGGGTTAGGTCTGGGTTAGGTCTGGGTTAGGACTGGGTTAGGACTGGGTTAGGTCTGGGTTAGGTCTGGGTTAGGACTGGGTTAGGTCTGGGTTAGGACTGGGTTAGGTCTGGGTTAGGTCTGGGTTCGGTCTGGGTTAGGACTGGGTTAGGTCTGGGTTAGGTCTGGGTTAGGTCTGGGTTAGGTCTGGGTTAGGACTGGGTTAGGACTGGGTTAGGACTGGGTTAGGTCTGGGTTAGGTCTGGGTTATTTCTGGGTTAGGACTGGGTTAGGACTGGGTTAGGACTGGGTTAGGTCTGGGTTAGGTCTGGGTTAGGTCTGAGTTAGGTCTGGGTTAGGACTGGGTTAGGACTGGGTTAGGTCTGGGTTAGGTCTGGGTTAGGACTGGGTTAGGACTGGGTTAGGTCTGGGTTAGGGTCTGGGTTAGGACTGGGTTAGGTCTGGGTTAGGACTGGGTTAGGTCTGGGTTAGTACTGGATTTGGTTAGGTCTGGGTTAGGTCTGGGTTAGGTCTGGGTTAGGTCTGGGTTAGGACTGGGTTAGGTCTGGGTTAGGACTGGGTTAGGTCTGGGTTAGTACTGGATTTGGTTAGGTCTGGGTTAGGTCTGGGTTAGGTCTGGGTTAGGACTGGGTTAGGACTGGGTTAGGTCTGGGTTAGGACTGGGTTAGGACTGGGTTAGGACTGGGTTAGGTCTGGGTTAGGTCTGGGTTAGGACTGGGTTAGGTCTGGGTTAGGTCTGGGTTCGGTCTGGGTTAGGTCTGGGTTAGGTCTGGGTTAGGACTGGGTTAGGACTGGGTTAGGTCTGGGTTAGGTCTGGGTTAGGACTGGGTTAGGTCTGGGTTAGGACTGGGTTAGGTCTGGGTTAGTACTGGATTTGGTTAGGTCTGGGTTAGGTCTGGGTTAGGGCTGGGTTAGGTCTGGGTTCGGTCTGGGTTAGGTTTGGGTTAGGTCTGGGTTAGGACTGGGTTAGGACTGGGTTAGGTCTGGGTTAGGACTGGGTTAGGACTGGGTTAGGTCTGGGTTAGGACTGGGTTAGGACTGGGTTAGGTCTGGGTTAGGACTGGGTTAGGACTGGGTTAGGTCTGGGTTAGGTCTGGGTTAGGACTGGGTTAGGTCTGGGTTAGGTCTGGGTTCGGTCTGGGTTAGGTCTGGGTTAGGTCTGGGTTAGGACTGGGTTAGGACTGGGTTAGGTCTGGGTTAGGACTGGGTTAGGACTGGGTTAGGTCTGGGTTAGGACTGGGTTAGGACTGGGTTAGGTCTGGGTTAGGACTGGGTTAGGACTGGGTTAGGTCTGGGTTAGGTCTGGGTTAGGACTGGGTTAGGTCTGGGTTAGGACTGGGTTAGGTCTGGGTTAGTACTGGATTTGGTTAGGTCTGGGTTAGGTCTGGGTTAGGTCTGGGTTAGGACTGGGTTAGGACTGGGTTAGGTCTGGGTTAGGACTGGGTTAGGACTGGGTTAGGTCTGGGTTAGGACTGGGTTAGGACTGGGTTAGGACTGGGTTAGGTCTGGGTTAGGTCTGGGTTATTTCTGGGTTAGGTCTGGGTTAGGTCTGGGTTAGGTCTGGGTTAGGTCTGGGTTAGGTCTGGGTTAGGACTGGGTTAGGACTGGGTTAGGTCTGGGTTAGGTCTGGGTTAGGACTGGGTTAGGTCTGGGTTAGGACTGGGTTAGGTCTGGGTTAGGTCTGGGTTCGGTCTGGGTTAGGACTGGGTTAGGTCTGGGTTAGGTCTGGGTTAGGTCTGGGTTAGGTCTGGGTTAGGTCTGGGTTAGGTCTGGGTTAGGACTGGGTTAGGACTGGGTTAGGTCTGGGTTAGGTCTGGGTTAGGACTGGGTTAGGTCTGGGTTAGTACTGGATTTGGTTAGGTCTGGGTTAGGTCTGGGTTAGGTCTGGGTTAGTACTGGATTTGGTTAGGTCTGGGTTAGGTCTGGGTTAGGGCTGGGTTAGGTCTGGGTTCGGTCTGGGTTAGGTTTGGGTTAGGTCTGGGTTAGGACTGGGTTAGGACTGGGTTAGGTCTGGGTTAGGACTGGGTTAGGACTGGGTTAGGTCTGGGTTAGGACTGGGTTAGGACTGGGTTAGGTCTGGGTTAGGACTGGGTTAGGACTGGGTTAGGTCTGGGTTAGGTCTGGGTTAGGACTGGGTTAGGTCTGGGTTAGGTCTGGGTTCGGTCTGGGTTAGGTCTGGGTTAGGTCTGGGTTAGGACTGGGTTAGGACTGGGTTAGGTCTGGGTTAGGACTGGGTTAGGACTGGGTTAGGTCTGGGTTAGGACTGGGTTAGGACTGGGTTAGGTCTGGGTTAGGACTGGGTTAGGACTGGGTTAGGTCTGGGTTAGGTCTGGGTTAGGACTGGGTTAGGTCTGGGTTAGGACTGGGTTAGGTCTGGGTTAGTACTGGATTTGGTTAGGTCTGGGTTAGGTCTGGGTTAGGTCTGGGTTAGGACTGGGTTAGGACTGGGTTAGGTCTGGGTTAGGACTGGGTTAGGACTGGGTTAGGTCTGGGTTAGGACTGGGTTAGGACTGGGTTAGGACTGGGTTAGGTCTGGGTTAGGTCTGGGTTATTTCTGGGTTAGGTCTGGGTTAGGTCTGGGTTAGGTCTGGGTTAGGTCTGGGTTAGGTCTGGGTTAGGACTGGGTTAGGACTGGGTTAGGTCTGGGTTAGGTCTGGGTTAGGACTGGGTTAGGTCTGGGTTAGGACTGGGTTAGGTCTGGGTTAGGTCTGGGTTCGGTCTGGGTTAGGACTGGGTTAGGTCTGGGTTAGGTCTGGGTTAGGTCTGGGTTAGGTCTGGGTTAGGTCTGGGTTAGGTCTGGGTTAGGACTGGGTTAGGACTGGGTTAGGTCTGGGTTAGGTCTGGGTTAGGACTGGGTTAGGTCTGGGTTAGTACTGGATTTGGTTAGGTCTGGGTTAGGTCTGGGTTAGGTCTGGGTTAGGACTGGGTTAGGACTGGGTTAGGTCTGGGTTAGGACTGGGTTAGGACTGGGTTAGGACTGGGTTAGGTCTGGGTTAGGTCTGGGTTATTTCTGGGTTAGGTCTGGGTTAGGTCTGGGTTAGGTCTGGGTTAGGTCTGGGTTAGGTCTGGGTTAGGACTGGGTTAGGTCTGGGTTAGGTCTGGGTTCGGGTCTGGGTTAGGTCTGGGTTAGGTCTGGGTTAGGTCTGAGTTTAGGTCTGGGTTAGGACTGGGTTAGGACTGGGTTAGGACTGGGTTAGGACTGGGTTAGGTCTGGGTTGGTACTGGATTTGGTTTGGTCGGGCTTCGGTTGAGACTAGATTCGAGTAGAACTAAGTTTGCGACTGATCGGTCCGGCACTCGTGGCTAGGTTTGCGACTGATCGGTCCGGCACTCGTGGGTAGGTTGCGACTGATCGGTCCGGCACTCGTGGCTAAGTTTGCGACTGATCGGTCCGGCACTCGTGGCTTGGTTTGCGACTGATCGGTCCGGCACTCGTGGCTAGGTTTGCGACTGATCGGTTCGGTGCAACCAAATTTGCGACCGATCGGTCCGGTGCGCCGTTAGCCTAACCCAGCGGCGTATTGCTTTGAAGTGGAAAAGACCAAGTCCAGCGGCGTATTGCTTTTGGAAAAAAAATACCAAGTCCAGCGGCGTATTGCTTTTGAAAAAAAAAGACTAAGTCCAGCGGCGTATTGCTTTTGAAAAAAAAAAACAAAGTCCAGCGGCGTATTGCTTTTGAAAAAAAAAAAAC
>NW_027488427.1:40000-62500 GCF_051014445.1 Colletes latitarsis | reverse complement strand
TGTGTTAGCGTACTAGTTTTCGAGATATAGACGAAAAACCGTCGCCGCCGATCGGTACGTCGGTCGATGCGAAAGCACCGCGCGACCGAGCGCCCGCCTAAAAGACCAGTTCGAACATACCGAAAAATCAAGAAACCGTAACTTCCTTAATAATTGAGCTAGGACAAAAAATCGACACGCTATCTTGCAGGAAAAAATCCGGGGAACACGATGGCGTCGTCAAAAGTGCAGGTCGTCGAGCTCGTTTTCGAGAAAAAAAAAAAAAAATTCTCAAAATTCGACAAAAAAATAAAACGATCAGTGGACCGTGTAGAGAATATAAAACTGCATAAGAATCGTATAGACGAAAATTGGCGTTCACGTGCTCGTTTTTGTGGAAAAAATTAAAAAAGCTCTCAAACTTCGAGATAAAAAAAAAAAAAACCGTCTACCAGGTAGCCAACGGTAAACGGTACAAGTATCGTACGGGCGAAAACGAGCGTTACCGTGCTCGTTTTCGAGTTATTGACGAAAAACAGCCTGGAGCGATCGGTCCGGCGGTCGACGCGCGAAAGTTTCTAAGTCCGCTCTGCTCCGAATCATCGCTCCGGCGTCAAAAATCGTCGTAGGACAAAAAATCGCCACCCTATCTTGCAGGAAAAAATCCGGGGAACACGATGGCGTCGTCAAAAGTGCAGGTCGTCGAGCTCGTTTTCGAGAAAAAAAAAAAAAAATTCTCAAAATTCGACAAAAAAATAAAACGATCAGTGGACCGTGTAGAGAATCTAAAACTGCATAAGAATCGTATAGACCAAAATTGGCGTTCACGTGCTCGTTTTTGAGAAAAAAGTTAAAAAAGCTCTCAAAATTCGAGATAAAAAAAAAAAAAACCATCTACCAGGTAGCCAACGGTAAACGGTACAAGTATCGTACGGGCGAAAACGAGCGTTACCGTGCTCGTTTTCGAGTTATTGACGAAAAACAGCCTGGAGCGATCGGTCCGGCGGTCGACGCGCGAAAGTTTCTAAGTCCGCTCTGCTCCGAAACACCGCTCCGGCGTCAAAAATCGTCGTAGGACAAAAAATAGACACGCTATCTTGCAGGAAAAAATCCGGGGAACACGATGGCGTCGTCAAAAGTGCAGGTCGTCGAGCTCGTTTTCGAGAAAAAAAAAAAAAAATTCTCAAAATTCGACAAAAAAATAAAACGATCAGTGGACCGTGTAGAGAATATAAAACTGCATAAGAATCGTATAGACGAAAATTGGCGTTCACGTGCTCGTTTTTGTGGAAAAAATTAAAAAAGCTCTCAAACTTCGAGATAAAAAAAAAAAAAACCGTCTACCAGGTAGCCAACGGTAAACGGTACAAGTATCGTACGGGCGAAAACGAGCGTTACCGTGCTCGTTTTCGAGTTATTGACGAAAAACAGCCTGGAGCGATCGGTCCGGCGGTCGACGCGCGAAAGTTTCTAAGTCCGCTCTGCTCCGAATCATCGCTCCGGCGTCAAAAATCGTCGTAGGACAAAAAATCGCCACCCTATCTTGCAGGAAAAAATCCGGGGAACACGATGGCGTCGTCAAAAGTGCAGGTCGTCGAGCTCGTTTTCGAGAAAAAAAAAAAAAAATTCTCAAAATTCGACAAAAAAATAAAACGATCAGTGGACCGTGTAGAGAATATAAAACTGCATAAGAATCGTATAGACCAAAATTGGCGTTCACGTGCTCGTTTTTGAGAAAAAAGTTAAAAAAGCTCTCAAAATTCGAGATAAAAAAAAAAAAAACCATCTACCAGGTAGCCAACGGTAAACGGTACAAGTATCGTACGGGCGAAAACGAGCGTTACCGTGCTCGTTTTCGAGTTATTGACGAAAAACAGCCTGGAGCGATCGGTCCGGCGGTCGACGCGCGAAAGTTTCTAAGTCCGCTCTGCTCCGAAACACCGCTCCGGCGTCAAAAATCGTCGTAGGACAAAAAATAGACACGCTATCTTGCAGGAAAAAATCCGGGGAACACGATGGCGTCGTCAAAAGTGCAGGTCGTCGAGCTCGTTTTCGAGAAAAAAAAAAAAAAATTCTCAAAATTCGACAAAAAAATAAAACGATCAGTGGACCGTGTAGAGAATATAAAACTGCATAAGAATCGTATAGACCAAAATTGGCGTTCACGTGCTCGTTTTTGAGAAAAAAGTTAAAAAAGCTCTCAAAATTCGAGATAAAAAAAAAAAAAACCATCTACCAGGTAGCCAACGGTAAACGGTACAAGTATCGTACGGGCGAAAACGAGCGTTACCGTGCTCGTTTTCGAGTTATTGACGAAAAACAGCCTGGAGCGATCGGTCCGGCGGTCGACGCGCGAAAGTTTCTAAGTCCGCTCTGCTCCGAAACACCGCTCCGGCGTCAAAAATCGTCGTAGGACAAAAAATAGACACGCTATCTTGCAGGAAAAAATCCGGGGAACACGATGGCGTCGTCAAAAGTGCAGGTCGTCGAGCTCGTTTTCGAGAAAAAAAAAAAAAAATTCTCAAAATTCGACAAAAAAATAAAACGATCAGTGGACCGTGTAGAGAATATAAAACTGCATAAGAATCGTATAGACGAAAATTGGCGTTCACGTGCTCGTTTTTGTGGAAAAAATTAAAAAAGCTCTCAAACTTCGAGATAAAAAAAAAAAAAACCGTCTACCAGGTAGCCAACGGTAAACGGTACAAGTATCGTACGGGCGAAAACGAGCGTTACCGTGCTCGTTTTCGAGTTATTGACGAAAAACAGCCTGGAGCGATCGGTCCGGCGGTCGACGCGCGAAAGTTTCTAAGTCCGCTCTGCTCCGAATCATCGCTCCGGCGTCAAAAATCGTCGTAGGACAAAAAATCGCCACCCTATCTTGCAGGAAAAAATCCGGGGAACACGATGGCGTCGTCAAAAGTGCAGGTCGTCGAGCTCGTTTTCGAGAAAAAAAAAAAAAAATTCTCAAAATTCGACAAAAAAATAAAACGATCATTGGACCGTGTAGAGAATCTAAAACTGCATAAGAATCGTATAGACCAAAATTGGCCTTAACGTGCTGGTTTTCGAGTTATTGACGATAAGCCGGTATATATATGTCCGAGATAAAAAAAAAGATAGGGACAGTGGGAATCTCCTATACTATCACGGGCGTGTATTCTCCTACTAGTTTGATGGTTGCTGTTGCATAAACCACCGACTGTTTGGCCCGCCGTTTAACCGCGCGGTTTAAAATTGCAACACAATGTTGGTGTCGCTCCGGGGTGAAAAAATGGAAAAACGACATACTTTACGCATAGGGGCGGCTGATCTTAACATATTTTGTCATGTCACCACCCCAGTGACTCTAAGACGGATTTTGCCGTCGCACGTTTTTTTATTAAAAAGTTATTAGTATATAGAAGATTTCGTTAAGCAAAAAGACACGAATATGGGAGTAGGACAAAAAATCGCCAGCCTATCTTGCAGGAAAAAATCCGGGGAACACGATGGCGTCGTCAAAAGTGCAGGTCGTCGAGCTAGTTTTCGAGAAAAAAAAAAAAAAATTCTCAAAACTCGACAAAAAAATAAAACGATCAGTGGACCGTGTAGAGAATCTAAAACTGCATAAGAATCGTATAGACCAAAATTGGCGTTCACGTGCTCGTTTTTGAGAAAAAAGTTAAAAAAGCTCTCAAAATTCGAGATAAAAAAAAAAAAACCATCTACCAGGTAGCCAACGGTAAACGGTACAAGTATCGTACGGGCGAAAACGAGCGTTACCGTGCTCGTTTTCGAGTTATTGACGAAAAACAGCCTGGAGCGATCGGTCCGGCGGTCGACGCGCGAAAGTTTCTAAGTCCGCTTTGCTCCGAAACACCGCTCCGGCGTCAAAAATCGTCGTAGGACAAAAAATAGACACGCTATCTTGCAGGAAAAAATCCGGGGAACACGATGGCGTCGTCAAAAGTGCAGGTCGTCGAGCTCGTTTTCGAGAAAAAAAAAAAAAAATTCTCAAAATTCGACAAAAAAATAAAACGATCAGTGGACCGTGTAGAGAATATAAAACTGCATAAGAATCGTATAGACGAAAATTGGCGTTCACGTGCTCGTTTTTGTGGAAAAAATTAAAAAAGCTCTCAAACTTCGAGATAAAAAAAAAAAAAACCGTCTACCAGGTAGCCAACGGTAAACGGTACAAGTATCGTACGGGCGAAAACGAGCGTTACCGTGCTCGTTTTCGAGTTATTGACGAAAAACAGCCTGGAGCGATCGGTCCGGCGGTCGACGCGCGAAAGTTTCTAAGTCCGCTCTGCTCCGAATCATCGCTCCGGCGTCAAAAATCGTCGTAGGACAAAAAATCGCCACCCTATCTTGCAGGAAAAAATCCGGGGAACACGATGGCGTCGTCAAAAGTGCAGGTCGTCGAGCTCGTTTTCGAGAAAAAAAAAAAAAAATTCTCAAAATTCGACAAAAAAATAAAACGATCAGTGGACCGTGTAGAGAATATAAAACTGCATAAGAATCGTATAGACCAAAATTGGCGTTCACGTGCTCGTTTTTGAGAAAAAAGTTAAAAAAGCTCTCAAAATTCGAGATAAAAAAAAAAAAAACCATCTACCAGGTAGCCAACGGTAAACGGTACAAGTATCGTACGGGCGAAAACGAGCGTTACCGTGCTCGTTTTCGAGTTATTGACGAAAAACAGCCTGGAGCGATCGGTCCGGCGGTCGACGCGCGAAAGTTTCTAAGTCCGCTCTGCTCCGAAACACCGCTCCGGCGTCAAAAATCGTCGTAGGACAAAAAATAGACACGCTATCTTGCAGGAAAAAATCCGGGGAACACGATGGCGTCGTCAAAAGTGCAGGTCGTCGAGCTCGTTTTCGAGAAAAAAAAAAAAAAATTCTCAAAATTCGACAAAAAAATAAAACGATCAGTGGACCGTGTAGAGAATATAAAACTGCATAAGAATCGTATAGACGAAAATTGGCGTTCACGTGCTCGTTTTTGTGGAAAAAATTAAAAAAGCTCTCAAAATTCGAGATAAAAAAAAAAAAAACCATCTACCAGGTAGCCAACGGTAAACGGTACAAGTATCGTACGGGCGAAAACGAGCGTTACCGTGCTCGTTTTCGAGTTATTGACGAAAAACAGCCTGGAGCGATCGGTCCGGCGGTCGACGCGCGAAAGTTTCTAAGTCCGCTCTGCTCCGAAACACCGCTCCGGCGTCAAAAATCGTCGTAGGACAAAAAATAGACACGCTATCTTGCAGGAAAAAATCCGGGGAACACGATGGCGTCGTCAAAAGTGCAGGTCGTCGAGCTCGTTTTCGAGAAAAAAAAAACAAAATTCTCAAAATTCGACAAAAAAATAAAACGATCAGTGGACCGTGTAGAGAATATAAAACTGCATAAGAATCGTATAGACGAAAATTGGCGTTCACGTGCTCGTTTTTGTGGAAAAAATTAAAAAAGCTCTCAAACTTCGAGATAAAAAAAAAAAAAACCGTCTACCAGGTAGCCAACGGTAAACGGTACAAGTATCGTACGGGCGAAAACGAGCGTTACCGTGCTCGTTTTCGAGTTATTGACGAAAAACAGCCTGGAGCGATCGGTCCGGCGGTCGACGCGCGAAAGTTTCTAAGTCCGCTCTGCTCCGAAACACCGCTCCGGCGTCAAAAATCGTCGTAGGACAAAAAATCGCCACCCTATCTTGCAGGAAAAAATCCGGGGAACACGATGGCGTCGTCAAAAGTGCAGGTCGTCGAGCTAGTTTTCGAGAAAAAAAAAAAAAAATTCTCAAAACTCGACAAAAAAATAAAACGATCAGTGGACCGTGTAGAGAATCTAAAACTGCATAAGAATCGTATAGACCAAAATTGGCGTTCACGTGCTCGTTTTTGAGAAAAAAGTTAAAAAAGCTCTCAAAATTCGAGATAAAAAAAAAAAAAACCATCTACCAGGTAGCCAACGGTAAACGGTACAAGTATCGTACGGGCGAAAACGAGCGTTACCGTGCTCGTTTTCGAGTTATTGACGAAAAACAGCCTGGAGCGATCGGTCCGGCGGTCGACGCGCGAAAGTTTCTAAGTCCGCTCTGCTCCGAAACACCGCTCCGGCGTCAAAAATCGTCGTAGGACAAAAAATAGACACGCTATCTTGCAGGAAAAAATCCGGGGAACACGATGGCGTCGTCAAAAGTGCAGGTCGTCGAGCTCGTTTTCGAGAAAAAAAAAAAAAAATTCTCAAAATTCGACAAAAAAATAAAACGATCAGTGGACCGTGTAGAGAATATAAAACTGCATAAGAATCGTATAGACGAAAATTGGCGTTCACGTGCTCGTTTTTGTGGAAAAAATTAAAAAAGCTCTCAAACTTCGAGATAAAAAAAAAAAAAACCGTCTACCAGGTAGCCAACGGTAAACGGTACAAGTATCGTACGGGCGAAAACGAGCGTTACCGTGCTCGTTTTCGAGTTATTGACGAAAAACAGCCTGGAGCGATCGGTCCGGCGGTCGACGCGCGAAAGTTTCTAAGTCCGCTCTGCTCCGAATCATCGCTCCGGCGTCAAAAATCGTCGTAGGACAAAAAATCGCCACCCTATCTTGCAGGAAAAAATCCGGGGAACACGATGGCGTCGTCAAAAGTGCAGGTCGTCGAGCTCGTTTTCGAGAAAAAAAAAAAAAAATTCTCAAAATTCGACAAAAAAATAAAACGATCAGTGGACCGTGTAGAGAATATAAAACTGCATAAGAATCGTATAGACGAAAATTGGCGTTCACGTGCTCGTTTTTGTGGAAAAAATTAAAAAAGCTCTCAAACTTCGAGATAAAAAAAAAAAAAACCGTCTACCAGGTAGCCAACGGTAAACGGTACAAGTATCGTACGGGCGAAAACGAGCGTTACCGTGCTCGTTTTCGAGTTATTGACGAAAAACAGCCTGGAGCGATCGGTCCGGCGGTCGACGCGCGAAAGTTTCTAAGTCCGCTCTGCTCCGAATCATCGCTCCGGCGTCAAAAATCGTCGTAGGACAAAAAATCGCCACCCTATCTTGCAGGAAAAAATCCGGGGAACACGATGGCGTCGTCAAAAGTGCAGGTCGTCGAGCTCGTTTTCGAGAAAAAAAAAAAAAAATTCTCAAAATTCGACAAAAAAATAAAACGATCAGTGGACCGTGTAGAGAATCTAAAACTGCATAAGAATCGTATAGACCAAAATTGGCGTTCACGTGCTCGTTTTTGAGAAAAAAGTTAAAAAAGCTCTCAAAATTCGAGATAAAAAAAAAAAAAACCATCTACCAGGTAGCCAACGGTAAACGGTACAAGTATCGTACGGGCGAAAACGAGCGTTACCGTGCTCGTTTTCGAGTTATTGACGAAAAACAGCCTGGAGCGATCGGTCCGGCGGTCGACGCGCGAAAGTTTCTAAGTCCGCTCTGCTCCGAAACACCGCTCCGGCGTCAAAAATCGTCGTAGGACAAAAAATAGACACGCTATCTTGCAGGAAAAAATCCGGGGAACACGATGGCGTCGTCAAAAGTGCAGGTCGTCGAGCTCGTTTTCGAGAAAAAAAAAACAAAATTCTCAAAATTCGACAAAAAAATAAAACGATCAGTGGACCGTGTAGAGAATATAAAACTGCATAAGAATCGTATAGACGAAAATTGGCGTTCACGTGCTCGTTTTTGTGGAAAAAATTAAAAAAGCTCTCAAACTTCGAGATAAAAAAAAAAAAAACCGTCTACCAGGTAGCCAACGGTAAACGGTACAAGTATCGTACGGGCGAAAACGAGCGTTACCGTGCTCGTTTTCGAGTTATTGACGAAAAACAGCCTGGAGCGATCGGTCCGGCGGTCGACGCGCGAAAGTTTCTAAGTCCGCTCTGCTCCGAAACACCGCTCCGGCGTCAAAAATCGTCGTAGGACAAAAAATCGCCACCCTATCTTGCAGGAAAAAATCCGGGGAACACGATGGCGTCGTCAAAAGTGCAGGTCGTCGAGCTAGTTTTCGAGAAAAAAAAAAAAAAATTCTCAAAACTCGACAAAAAAATAAAACGATCAGTGGACCGTGTAGAGAATCTAAAACTGCATAAGAATCGTATAGACCAAAATTGGCGTTCACGTGCTCGTTTTTGAGAAAAAAGTTAAAAAAGCTCTCAAAATTCGAGATAAAAAAAAAAAAAACCATCTACCAGGTAGCCAACGGTAAACGGTACAAGTATCGTACGGGCGAAAACGAGCGTTACCGTGCTCGTTTTCGAGTTATTGACGAAAAACAGCCTGGAGCGATCGGTCCGGCGGTCGACGCGCGAAAGTTTCTAAGTCCGCTCTGCTCCGAAACACCGCTCCGGCGTCAAAAATCGTCGTAGGACAAAAAATAGACACGCTATCTTGCAGGAAAAAATCCGGGGAACACGATGGCGTCGTCAAAAGTGCAGGTCGTCGAGCTCGTTTTCGAGAAAAAAAAAAAAAAATTCTCAAAATTCGACAAAAAAATAAAACGATCAGTGGACCGTGTAGAGAATATAAAACTGCATAAGAATCGTATAGACGAAAATTGGCGTTCACGTGCTCGTTTTTGTGGAAAAAATTAAAAAAGCTCTCAAACTTCGAGATAAAAAAAAAAAAAACCGTCTACCAGGTAGCCAACGGTAAACGGTACAAGTATCGTACGGGCGAAAACGAGCGTTACCGTGCTCGTTTTCGAGTTATTGACGAAAAACAGCCTGGAGCGATCGGTCCGGCGGTCGACGCGCGAAAGTTTCTAAGTCCGCTCTGCTCCGAATCATCGCTCCGGCGTCAAAAATCGTCGTAGGACAAAAAATCGCCACCCTATCTTGCAGGAAAAAATCCGGGGAACACGATGGCGTCGTCAAAAGTGCAGGTCGTCGAGCTCGTTTTCGAGAAAAAAAAAAAAAAATTCTCAAAATTCGACAAAAAAATAAAACGATCAGTGGACCGTGTAGAGAATATAAAACTGCATAAGAATCGTATAGACCAAAATTGGCGTTCACGTGCTCGTTTTTGAGAAAAAAGTTAAAAAAGCTCTCAAAATTCGAGATAAAAAAAAAAAAAACCATCTACCAGGTAGCCAACGGTAAACGGTACAAGTATCGTACGGGCGAAAACGAGCGTTACCGTGCTCGTTTTCGAGTTATTGACGAAAAACAGCCTGGAGCGATCGGTCCGGCGGTCGACGCGCGAAAGTTTCTAAGTCCGCTCTGCTCCGAAACACCGCTCCGGCGTCAAAAATCGTCGTAGGACAAAAAATAGACACGCTATCTTGCAGGAAAAAATCCGGGGAACACGATGGCGTCGTCAAAAGTGCAGGTCGTCGAGCTAGTTTTCGAGAAAAAAAAAAAAAAATTCTCAAAACTCGACAAAAAAATAAAACGATCAGTGGACCGTGTAGAGAATCTAAAACTGCATAAGAATCGTATAGACCAAAATTGGCGTTCACGTGCTCGTTTTTGAGAAAAAAGTTAAAAAAGCTCTCAAAATTCGAGATAAAAAAAAAAAAACCATCTACCAGGTAGCCAACGGTAAACGGTACAAGTATCGTACGGGCGAAAACGAGCGTTACCGTGCTCGTTTTCGAGTTATTGACGAAAAACAGCCTGGAGCGATCGGTCCGGCGGTCGACGCGCGAAAGTTTCTAAGTCCGCTTTGCTCCGAAACACCGCTCCGGCGTCAAAAATCGTCGTAGGACAAAAAATAGACACGCTATCTTGCAGGAAAAAATCCGGGGAACACGATGGCGTCGTCAAAAGTGCAGGTCGTCGAGCTCGTTTTCGAGAAAAAAAAAAAAAAATTCTCAAAATTCGACAAAAAAATAAAACGATCAGTGGACCGTGTAGAGAATATAAAACTGCATAAGAATCGTATAGACGAAAATTGGCGTTCACGTGCTCGTTTTTGTGGAAAAAATTAAAAAAGCTCTCAAACTTCGAGATAAAAAAAAAAAAAACCGTCTACCAGGTAGCCAACGGTAAACGGTACAAGTATCGTACGGGCGAAAACGAGCGTTACCGTGCTCGTTTTCGAGTTATTGACGAAAAACAGCCTGGAGCGATCGGTCCGGCGGTCGACGCGCGAAAGTTTCTAAGTCCGCTCTGCTCCGAATCATCGCTCCGGCGTCAAAAATCGTCGTAGGACAAAAAATCGCCACCCTATCTTGCAGGAAAAAATCCGGGGAACACGATGGCGTCGTCAAAAGTGCAGGTCGTCGAGCTCGTTTTCGAGAAAAAAAAAAAAAAATTCTCAAAATTCGACAAAAAAATAAAACGATCAGTGGACCGTGTAGAGAATATAAAACTGCATAAGAATCGTATAGACCAAAATTGGCGTTCACGTGCTCGTTTTTGAGAAAAAAGTTAAAAAAGCTCTCAAAATTCGAGATAAAAAAAAAAAAAACCATCTACCAGGTAGCCAACGGTAAACGGTACAAGTATCGTACGGGCGAAAACGAGCGTTACCGTGCTCGTTTTCGAGTTATTGACGAAAAACAGCCTGGAGCGATCGGTCCGGCGGTCGACGCGCGAAAGTTTCTAAGTCCGCTCTGCTCCGAAACACCGCTCCGGCGTCAAAAATCGTCGTAGGACAAAAAATAGACACGCTATCTTGCAGGAAAAAATCCGGGGAACACGATGGCGTCGTCAAAAGTGCAGGTCGTCGAGCTCGTTTTCGAGAAAAAAAAAACAAAATTCTCAAAATTCGACAAAAAAATAAAACGATCAGTGGACCGTGTAGAGAATATAAAACTGCATAAGAATCGTATAGACGAAAATTGGCGTTCACGTGCTCGTTTTTGTGGAAAAAATTAAAAAAGCTCTCAAACTTCGAGATAAAAAAAAAAAAAACCGTCTACCAGGTAGCCAACGGTAAACGGTACAAGTATCGTACGGGCGAAAACGAGCGTTACCGTGCTCGTTTTCGAGTTATTGACGAAAAACAGCCTGGAGCGATCGGTCCGGCGGTCGACGCGCGAAAGTTTCTAAGTCCGCTCTGCTCCGAAACACCGCTCCGGCGTCAAAAATCGTCGTAGGACAAAAAATCGCCACCCTATCTTGCAGGAAAAAATCCGGGGAACACGATGGCGTCGTCAAAAGTGCAGGTCGTCGAGCTAGTTTTCGAGAAAAAAAAAAAAAAATTCTCAAAACTCGACAAAAAAATAAAACGATCAGTGGACCGTGTAGAGAATCTAAAACTGCATAAGAATCGTATAGACCAAAATTGGCGTTCACGTGCTCGTTTTTGAGAAAAAAGTTAAAAAAGCTCTCAAAATTCGAGATAAAAAAAAAAAAAACCATCTACCAGGTAGCCAACGGTAAACGGTACAAGTATCGTACGGGCGAAAACGAGCGTTACCGTGCTCGTTTTCGAGTTATTGACGAAAAACAGCCTGGAGCGATCGGTCCGGCGGTCGACGCGCGAAAGTTTCTAAGTCCGCTCTGCTCCGAAACACCGCTCCGGCGTCAAAAATCGTCGTAGGACAAAAAATAGACACGCTATCTTGCAGGAAAAAATCCGGGGAACACGATGGCGTCGTCAAAAGTGCAGGTCGTCGAGCTCGTTTTCGAGAAAAAAAAAAAAAAATTCTCAAAATTCGACAAAAAAATAAAACGATCAGTGGACCGTGTAGAGAATATAAAACTGCATAAGAATCGTATAGACGAAAATTGGCGTTCACGTGCTCGTTTTTGTGGAAAAAATTAAAAAAGCTCTCAAACTTCGAGATAAAAAAAAAAAAAACCGTCTACCAGGTAGCCAACGGTAAACGGTACAAGTATCGTACGGGCGAAAACGAGCGTTACCGTGCTCGTTTTCGAGTTATTGACGAAAAACAGCCTGGAGCGATCGGTCCGGCGGTCGACGCGCGAAAGTTTCTAAGTCCGCTCTGCTCCGAATCATCGCTCCGGCGTCAAAAATCGTCGTAGGACAAAAAATCGCCACCCTATCTTGCAGGAAAAAATCCGGGGAACACGATGGCGTCGTCAAAAGTGCAGGTCGTCGAGCTCGTTTTCGAGAAAAAAAAAAAAAAATTCTCAAAATTCGACAAAAAAATAAAACGATCAGTGGACCGTGTAGAGAATATAAAACTGCATAAGAATCGTATAGACCAAAATTGGCGTTCACGTGCTCGTTTTTGAGAAAAAAGTTAAAAAAGCTCTCAAAATTCGAGATAAAAAAAAAAAAAACCATCTACCAGGTAGCCAACGGTAAACGGTACAAGTATCGTACGGGCGAAAACGAGCGTTACCGTGCTCGTTTTCGAGTTATTGACGAAAAACAGCCTGGAGCGATCGGTCCGGCGGTCGACGCGCGAAAGTTTCTAAGTCCGCTCTGCTCCGAAACACCGCTCCGGCGTCAAAAATCGTCGTAGGACAAAAAATAGACACGCTATCTTGCAGGAAAAAATCCGGGGAACACGATGGCGTCGTCAAAAGTGCAGGTCGTCGAGCTAGTTTTCGAGAAAAAAAAAAAAAAATTCTCAAAACTCGACAAAAAAATAAAACGATCAGTGGACCGTGTAGAGAATCTAAAACTGCATAAGAATCGTATAGACCAAAATTGGCGTTCACGTGCTCGTTTTTGAGAAAAAAGTTAAAAAAGCTCTCAAAATTCGAGATAAAAAAAAAAAAAACCATCTACCAGGTAGCCAACGGTAAACGGTACAAGTATCGTACGGGCGAAAACGAGCGTTACCGTGCTCGTTTTCGAGTTATTGACGAAAAACAGCCTGGAGCGATCGGTCCGGCGGTCGACGCGCGAAAGTTTCTAAGTCCGCTCTGCTCCGAAACACCGCTCCGGCGTCAAAAATCGTCGTAGGACAAAAAATAGACACGCTATCTTGCAGGAAAAAATCCGGGGAACACGATGGCGTCGTCAAAAGTGCAGGTCGTCGAGCTCGTTTTCGAGAAAAAAAAAAAAAAATTCTCAAAATTCGACAAAAAAATAAAACGATCAGTGGACCGTGTAGAGAATATAAAACTGCATAAGAATCGTATAGACGAAAATTGGCGTTCACGTGCTCGTTTTTGTGGAAAAAATTAAAAAAGCTCTCAAACTTCGAGATAAAAAAAAAAAAAACCGTCTACCAGGTAGCCAACGGTAAACGGTACAAGTATCGTACGGGCGAAAACGAGCGTTACCGTGCTCGTTTTCGAGTTATTGACGAAAAACAGCCTGGAGCGATCGGTCCGGCGGTCGACGCGCGAAAGTTTCTAAGTCCGCTCTGCTCCGAATCATCGCTCCGGCGTCAAAAATCGTCGTAGGACAAAAAATCGCCACCCTATCTTGCAGGAAAAAATCCGGGGAACACGATGGCGTCGTCAAAAGTGCAGGTCGTCGAGCTCGTTTTCGAGAAAAAAAAAAAAAAATTCTCAAAATTCGACAAAAAAATAAAACGATCAGTGGACCGTGTAGAGAATATAAAACTGCATAAGAATCGTATAGACGAAAATTGGCGTTCACGTGCTCGTTTTTGTGGAAAAAATTAAAAAAGCTCTCAAACTTCGAGATAAAAAAAAAAAAAACCGTCTACCAGGTAGCCAACGGTAAACGGTACAAGTATCGTACGGGCGAAAACGAGCGTTACCGTGCTCGTTTTCGAGTTATTGACGAAAAACAGCCTGGAGCGATCGGTCCGGCGGTCGACGCGCGAAAGTTTCTAAGTCCGCTCTGCTCCGAATCATCGCTCCGGCGTCAAAAATCGTCGTAGGACAAAAAATCGCCACCCTATCTTGCAGGAAAAAATCCGGGGAACACGATGGCGTCGTCAAAAGTGCAGGTCGTCGAGCTCGTTTTCGAGAAAAAAAAAAAAAAATTCTCAAAATTCGACAAAAAAATAAAACGATCAGTGGACCGTGTAGAGAATCTAAAACTGCATAAGAATCGTATAGACCAAAATTGGCGTTCACGTGCTCGTTTTTGAGAAAAAAGTTAAAAAAGCTCTCAAAATTCGAGATAAAAAAAAAAAAAACCATCTACCAGGTAGCCAACGGTAAACGGTACAAGTATCGTACGGGCGAAAACGAGCGTTACCGTGCTCGTTTTCGAGTTATTGACGAAAAACAGCCTGGAGCGATCGGTCCGGCGGTCGACGCGCGAAAGTTTCTAAGTCCGCTCTGCTCCGAAACACCGCTCCGGCGTCAAAAATCGTCGTAGGACAAAAAATAGACACGCTATCTTGCAGGAAAAAATCCGGGGAACACGATGGCGTCGTCAAAAGTGCAGGTCGTCGAGCTCGTTTTCGAGAAAAAAAAAAAAAAATTCTCAAAATTCGACAAAAAAATAAAACGATCAGTGGACCGTGTAGAGAATATAAAACTGCATAAGAATCGTATAGACGAAAATTGGCGTTCACGTGCTCGTTTTTGTGGAAAAAATTAAAAAAGCTCTCAAAATTCGAGATAAAAAAAAAAAAAACCATCTACCAGGTAGCCATCGGTAAACGGTACAAGTATCGTACGGGCGAAAACGAGCGTTACCGTGCTCGTTTTCGAGTTATTGACGAAAAACAGCCTGGAGCGATCGGTCCGGCGGTCGACGCGCGAAAGTTTCTAAGTCCGCTCTGCTCCGAAACACCGCTCCGGCGTCAAAAATCGTCGTAGGACAAAAAATAGACACGCTATCTTGCAGGAAAAAATCCGGGGAACACGATGGCGTCGTCAAAAGTGCAGGTCGTCGAGCTCGTTTTCGAGAAAAAAAAAAAAAAATTCTCAAAATTCGACAAAAAAATAAAACGATCAGTGGACCGTGTAGAGAATCTAAAACTGCATAAGAATCGTATAGACGAAAATTGGCCTTAACGTGCTGGTTTTCGAGTTATTGACGATAAGCCGGTATATATATGTCCGAGATAAAAAAAAAGATAGGGACAGTGGGAATCTCCTATACTATCACGGGCGTGTATTCTCCTACTAGTTTGATGGTTGCTGTTGCATAAACCACCGACTGTTTGGCCCGCCGTTTAACCGCGCAGTTTAAAATTGCAACACAATGTTGGTGTCGCTCCGGATCGAAAAAATGGAAAAACGACATACTTTACGCATAGGGGCGGCTGATCTTAACATATTTTGTCAATGTCATCTTCCCAGTGACCCTAGGAAGGAGTTTGCCGTTGCACGTTTTCCTATTAAAAAGTAATTAGTGTACAAAAATTTTCGTGAAGCAAAAAACAAGAATATGAAAGTACGTTCCATGAGCATTACGGTGAATAAAACAGAAATTAAAAATTCCCGAGGGGTTGAACAGCATCATATTGAATTCGTTTTGCTGACTGGGGTCTGCGCCCCCCAGACCCCCGCTACACTAGCCCAGACCAAACCCACTTTGTAATAGTGGTATCATATTAAATTGAACAGCATCGTACTTAATTCGTTTTGCTGAATGGGGGGCTGCGCCCCCCAAACCCCCGCTACACTAGCCCAGACCTAACCCATTTTGTAATAGCGGTATCAAATTAAATTGAACAGCATCGTACTAAATTCGTTTTGCTGACTGGGGGGCTGCGCCCCCCAGACCCCCGCAACACTAGCCCGGACCTAACCCACTTTGTAATAGCGGTATCATATTAAATTGAACAGCATCGTACTAAATTCGTTTTGCTGAATGGGGGGCTGCGCCCCCCAAACCCCCGCTACACTAGCCCAGACCTAACCCATTTTGTAATAGCGGTATCAAATTAAATTGAACAGCATCATATTGAATTCGTTTTGCTGACTGGGGTCTGCGCCCCCCAGACCCCCGCTACAATAGCCCAGACCTAACCCACTTTGTAATAGTGGTATCATATTAAATTGAACAGCATCGTACTTAATTCGTTTTGCTGAATGGGGGGCTGCGCCCCCCAAACCCCCGCTACACTAGCCCAGACCTAACCCATTTTGTAATAGCGGTATCAAATTAAATTGAACAGCATCGTACTAAATTCGTTTTGCTGACAGGGGTCTGCGCCCCCCAGACCCCCGCTACACTAGCCCAGACCTAACCCCCTTTGTAATAGCGGTATCATATTAAATTGAACAGCATCATATTGAATTCGTTTTGCTGACTGGGGTCTGCGCGCCCCAGACCCCCGCAACACTAGCCCGGACCTAACCCACTTTGTAATAGCGGTATCACATTAAATTGAACAGCATCGTACTAAATTCGTTTTGCTGAATGGGGGGCTGCGCCCCCCAAACCCCCGCTACACTAGCCCAGACCTAACCCATTTTGTAATAGCGGTATCAAACTAAATTGAACAGCATCATATTGAATTCGTTTTGCTGACTGGGGTCTGCGCCCCCCCGACCCCCGCTACAATAGCCCAGACCTAACCCACTTTGTAATAGTGGTATCATATTAAATTGAACAGCATCGTACTTAATTCGTTTTGCTGAATGGGGGGCTGCGCCCCCCAAACCCCCGCTACACTAGCCCAGACCTAACCCATTTTGTAATAGCGGTATCAAATTAAATTGAACAGCATCGTACTAAATTCGTTTTGCTGACAGGGGTCTGCGCCCCCCAGACCCCCGCTACACTAGCCCAGACCTAACCCCCTTTGTAATAGCGGTATCATATTAAATTGAACAGCATCATATTGAATTCGTTTTGCTGACTGGGGTCTGCGCGCCCCAGACCCCCGCAACACTAGCCCGGACCTAACCCACTTTGTAATAGCGGTATCATATTAAATTGAACAGCATCGTACTAAATTCGTTTTGCTGAATGGGGGGCTGCGCCCCCCAAACCCCCGCTACACTAGCCCAGACCTAACCCATTTTGTAATAGCGGTATCAAATTAAATTGAACAGCATCATATTGAATTCGTTTTGCTGACTGGGGTCTGCGCCCCCCAGACCCCCGCTATACTAGCCCAGACCTAACCCACTTTGTAATAGTGGTATCATATTAAATTGAACAGCATCGTACATAATTCGTTTTGCTGAATGGGGGGCTGCGCCCCCCAAACCCCCGCTACACTAGCCCAGACCTAACCCATTTTGTAATAGCTGTATCAAATTAAATTGAACAGCATCATATTGAATTCGTTTTGCTGACAGGGGTCTGCGCCCCCCAGACCCCCGCTACACTAGCCCAGACCTAACCCACTTTGTAATAGTGGTATCTTATTAAATTGAACAGCATCGTACATAATTCGTTTTGCTGAATGGGGGGCTGCGCCCCCCAAACCCCCGCTACACTAGCCCAGACCTAACCCATTTTGTAATAGCGGTATCAAATTAAATTGAACAGCATCATATTGAATTCGTTTTGCTGACTGGGGTCTGCGCCCCCCAAACCCCCGCTACACTAGCCCAGACCTAACCCATTTTGTAATAGCGGTATCAAATTAAATTGAACAGCATCATATTGAATTCGTTTTGCTGACTGGGGTCTGCGCCCCCCAAACCCCCGCTACACCAGCCCAGACCTAACCCATTTTGTAATAGCGGTATCAAATTAAATTGAGCAGCATCATATTGAATTCGTTTTGCTGACAGGGGTCTGCGCCCCCCAGACCCCCGCTACACTAGCCCAGACCTAACCCCCTTTGTAATAGCGGTATCATATTAAATTGAACAGCATCATATTGAATTCGTTTTGCTGACTGGGGTCTGCGCGCCCCAAACCCCCGCAACACTGGCCCAGACCTAGCCCATTTTGTAATGACTGTATTGGAACTGCGTTAGGGCTAGTTTAGAATTGGTTAGGTGAAGTAATGCGGAGAGCAGTTTCGCCTGCGTCCCGGGATGCTTGTTGGCATGAGTGGTGTCTGAATGAGTAAAGACGGATGAGACACTTGTGGGGTATGGTGAGTCAGATTCCCAAACTACCCATATATTCTTCTGAGGCATGGGTGCCTATCCAAGGATCTCCTTCGGTATCTAAAACAGAAATAAAAAAAAAAAAAAAAAAAAAAAAAAAAAAATGAATATGGACTGTGTTAGGACTGAATTGGATAAGGTCTGGGTTACGTCTCGGTTAGGTCTGAGTTAGGACTGGTTTAAGACTGGGTTAGGACTGGGTTAGGACTGGGTTAGGACTGGGTTAGGTCTGGGTTAGGACTGGGTTAGGTCTGGGTTAGGTCTGGGTTAGGACTGGGTTAGGTCTGGGTTAGGACTGGGTTAGGACTGGGTTAGGTCTGGGTTAGGTCTGGGTTAGGTCTGGGTTAGGACTGGGTTAGGACTGGGTTACGACTGGGTTAGGTCTGGGTTACGACTGGGTTAGGTCTGGGTTACGACTGGGTTAGGTCTGGGTTACGACTGGGTTAGGTCTGGGTTACGACTGGGTTAGGATTGGGTTAGGTCTGGTTTAGGACTGGGTTAGGTCTAGGTTAGGACTGGGTTAGGTCTGGGTTAGGTCTGGGTTAGGACTGGGTTAGGTCTGGGTTAGGACTGGGTTAGTACTGGGTTAGGACTGGGTTAGGTCTGGGTTAGGTCTGGGTTATTTCTGGGTTAGGTCTGGGTTAGGTCTGGGTTAGGTCTGGGTTAGGGCTGGGTTAGGTCTGGGTTAGGTCTGGGTCAGGTCTGGGGTATTTCTGGGTTAGGACTGGGTTAGGTCTGGGTTAGGTCTGGGTTATTTCTGGGTTAGGTCTGGGTTAGGTCTGGGTTAGGTCTGGGTTAGGTCTGGGTTAGGACTGGGTTAGGTCTGGGTTAGGACTGGGTTAGGTCTGGGTTAGGTCTGGGTTAGGTCTGGGTTAGGTCTGGGTTATTTCTGGGTTAGGTCTGGGTTAGGTCTGGGTTAGGTCTGGGTTAGGGCTGGGTTAGGTCTGGGTTAGGTCTGGGTCAGGTCTGGGGTATTTCTGGGTTAGGACTGGGTTAGGTCTGGGTTAGGACTGGGTTAGGTCTGGGTTAGGACTGGGTTAGGACTGGGTTAGGTCTGGGTTAGGTCTGGGTTAGGTTTGGGTTAGGACTGGGTAGGTTCTGGGTTAGGACTTGGTTAGGACTGGGTTAGGACTGTGTTAGGACTGGGTTAGGTCTGGGTTAGGTCTGGGTTAGGACTGGGTTAGGTCTGGGTTAGGACTGGGTTAGGACTGGGTTAGGTCTGGGTTAGGTCTGGGTTAGGACTGGGTTAGGTCTGGGTTAGGACTGGGTTAGGTCTGGGTTAGTACTGGATTTGGTTAGGTCTGGGTTAGGTCTGGGTTAGGTCTGGGTTAGGACTGGGTTAGGACTGGGTTAGGTCTGGGTTAGGACTGGGTTAGGACTGGGTTAGGACTGGGTTAGGTCTGGGTTAGGTCTGGGTTATTTCTGGGTTAGGTCTGGGTTAGGTCTGGGTTAGGTCTGGGTTAGGTCTGGGTTAGGTCTGGGTTAGGACTGGGTTAGGACTGGGTTAGGTCTGGGTTAGGTCTGGGTTAGGACTGGGTTAGGTCTGGGTTAGGACTGGGTTAGGTCTGGGTTAGGTCTGGGTTCGGTCTGGGTTAGGACTGGGTTAGGTCTGGGTTAGGTCTGGGTTAGGTCTGGGTTAGGTCTGGGTTAGGACTGGGTTAGGACTGGGTTAGGACTGGGTTAGGTCTGGGTTAGGTCTGGGTTATTTCTGGGTTAGGACTGGGTTAGGACTGGGTTAGGACTGGGTTAGGTCTGGGTTAGGTCTGGGTTAGGTCTGAGTTAGGTCTGGGTTAGGACTGGGTTAGGACTGGGTTAGGTCTGGGTTAGGTCTGGGTTAGGACTGGGTTAGGACTGGGTTAGGTCTGGGTTAGGTCTGGGTTAGGACTGGGTTAGGTCTGGGTTAGGACTGGGTTAGGTCTGGGTTAGTACTGGATTTGGTTAGGTCTGGGTTAGGTCTGGGTTAGGTCTGGGTTAGGTCTGGGTTAGGACTGGGTTAGGTCTGGGTTAGGACTGGGTTAGGACTGGGTTAGTACTGGATTTGGTTAGGTCTGGGTTAGGTCTGGGTTAGGTCTGGGTTAGGACTGGGTTAGGACTGGGTTAGGTCTGGGTTAGGACTGGGTTAGGACTGGGTTAGGACTGGGTTAGGTCTGGGTTAGGTCTGGGTTAGGACTGGGTTAGGTCTGGGTTAGGTCTGGGTTCGGTCTGGGTTAGGTCTGGGTTAGGTCTGGGTTAGGACTGGGTTAGGACTGGGTTAGGTCTGGGTTAGGTCTGGGTTAGGACTGGGTTAGGTCTGGGTTAGGACTGGGTTAGGTCTGGGTTAGTACTGGATTTGGTTAGGTCTGGGTTAGGTCTGGGTTAGGGCTGGGTTAGGTCTGGGTTCGGTCTGGGTTAGGTTTGGGTTAGGTCTGGGTTAGGACTGGGTTAGGACTGGGTTAGGTCTGGGTTAGGACTGGGTTAGGACTGGGTTAGGTCTGGGTTAGGACTGGGTTAGGACTGGGTTAGGTCTGGGTTAGGACTGGGTTAGGACTGGGTTAGGTCTGGGTTAGGTCTGGGTTAGGACTGGGTTAGGTCTGGGTTAGGTCTGGGTTCGGTCTGGGTTAGGTCTGGGTTAGGTCTGGGTTAGGACTGGGTTAGGACTGGGTTAGGTCTGGGTTAGGACTGGGTTAGGACTGGGTTAGGTCTGGGTTAGGACTGGGTTAGGACTGGGTTAGGTCTGGGTTAGGACTGGGTTAGGACTGGGTTAGGTCTGGGTTAGGTCTGGGTTAGGACTGGGTTAGGTCTGGGTTAGGACTGGGTTAGGTCTGGGTTAGTACTGGATTTGGTTAGGTCTGGGTTAGGTCTGGGTTAGGTCTGGGTTAGGACTGGGTTAGGACTGGGTTAGGTCTGGGTTAGGACTGGGTTAGGACTGGGTTAGGTCTGGGTTAGGACTGGGTTAGGACTGGGTTAGGACTGGGTTAGGTCTGGGTTAGGTCTGGGTTATTTCTGGGTTAGGTCTGGGTTAGGTCTGGGTTAGGTCTGGGTTAGGTCTGGGTTAGGTCTGGGTTAGGACTGGGTTAGGACTGGGTTAGGTCTGGGTTAGGTCTGGGTTAGGACTGGGTTAGGTCTGGGTTAGGACTGGGTTAGGTCTGGGTTAGGTCTGGGTTCGGTCTGGGTTAGGACTGGGTTAGGTCTGGGTTAGGTCTGGGTTAGGTCTGGGTTAGGTCTGGGTTAGGTCTGGGTTAGGTCTGGGTTAGGACTGGGTTAGGACTGGGTTAGGTCTGGGTTAGGTCTGGGTTAGGACTGGGTTAGGTCTGGGTTAGTACTGGATTTGGTTAGGTCTGGGTTAGGTCTGGGTTAGGTCTGGGTTAGTACTGGATTTGGTTAGGTCTGGGTTAGGTCTGGGTTAGGGCTGGGTTAGGTCTGGGTTCGGTCTGGGTTAGGTTTGGGTTAGGTCTGGGTTAGGACTGGGTTAGGACTGGGTTAGGTCTGGGTTAGGACTGGGTTAGGACTGGGTTAGGTCTGGGTTAGGACTGGGTTAGGACTGGGTTAGGTCTGGGTTAGGACTGGGTTAGGACTGGGTTAGGTCTGGGTTAGGTCTGGGTTAGGACTGGGTTAGGTCTGGGTTAGGTCTGGGTTCGGTCTGGGTTAGGTCTGGGTTAGGTCTGGGTTAGGACTGGGTTAGGACTGGGTTAGGTCTGGGTTAGGACTGGGTTAGGACTGGGTTAGGTCTGGGTTAGGACTGGGTTAGGACTGGGTTAGGTCTGGGTTAGGACTGGGTTAGGACTGGGTTAGGTCTGGGTTAGGTCTGGGTTAGGACTGGGTTAGGTCTGGGTTAGGACTGGGTTAGGTCTGGGTTAGTACTGGATTTGGTTAGGTCTGGGTTAGGTCTGGGTTAGGTCTGGGTTAGGACTGGGTTAGGACTGGGTTAGGTCTGGGTTAGGACTGGGTTAGGACTGGGTTAGGTCTGGGTTAGGACTGGGTTAGGACTGGGTTAGGACTGGGTTAGGTCTGGGTTAGGTCTGGGTTATTTCTGGGTTAGGTCTGGGTTAGGTCTGGGTTAGGTCTGGGTTAGGTCTGGGTTAGGTCTGGGTTAGGACTGGGTTAGGACTGGGTTAGGTCTGGGTTAGGTCTGGGTTAGGACTGGGTTAGGTCTGGGTTAGGACTGGGTTAGGTCTGGGTTAGGTCTGGGTTCGGTCTGGGTTAGGACTGGGTTAGGTCTGGGTTAGGTCTGGGTTAGGTCTGGGTTAGGTCTGGGTTAGGTCTGGGTTAGGTCTGGGTTAGGACTGGGTTAGGACTGGGTTAGGTCTGGGTTAGGTCTGGGTTAGGACTGGGTTAGGTCTGGGTTAGTACTGGATTTGGTTAGGTCTGGGTTAGGTCTGGGTTAGGTCTGGGTTAGGACTGGGTTAGGACTGGGTTAGGTCTGGGTTAGGACTGGGTTAGGACTGGGTTAGGACTGGGTTAGGTCTGGGTTAGGTCTGGGTTATTTCTGGGTTAGGTCTGGGTTAGGTCTGGGTTAGGTCTGGGTTAGGTCTGGGTTAGGTCTGGGTTAGGACTGGGTTAGGTCTGGGTTAGGTCTGGGTTCGGTCTGGGTTAGGTCTGGGTTAGGTCTGGGTTAGGTCTGAGTTAGGTCTGGGTTAGGACTGGGTTAGGACTGGGTTAGGACTGGGTTAGGACTGGGTTAGGTCTGGGTTGGTACTGGATTTGGTTTGGTCGGGCTTCGGTTGAGACTAGATTCGAGTAGAACTAA
>NW_027488427.1:30000-35000 GCF_051014445.1 Colletes latitarsis | reverse complement strand
GCCGCGTACGTGGTTATGGGTACAAAGAGCCCCCCGTACAAAAGACGGAGTGCGCGATGCCCCAGTCCCCAGTTCGCTTTGGCCACCTTCGCGAGACTGTTGAACAAACCTCTGCATTTCTCCGAAGTTGTCACGATATGCGTGTTCAACCGGAGTCCTCTCTCAAAATGTACTCCTAAGTACCTGATTGCTGGCTTCATTCTTATGCCTCTGCCGGAGATGCGGATGGTCGGTGGACGCGCTGCATCGAGCGATCCTTTGACCAAGAGCATCTCCGACTTTTCGGCTGAGAGTTCCAGCTTCCTCCTTCCGCACCACTCGGACATTGCCGTGGCGACCCCCTGGCCCTTCCTTCTTAGCTCCTCTCTCGAGTTGCCGGAAATCACGACCAGGACGTCGTCCGCATAGGCAACCGGTTCACATTCCAGCTCGTCGGATGTGAGAACCGCCAGCAGGTCATCGAAAATTAGGTTCCAAAAACTTGGACCCAATATCGAGCCCTGCGGGCAGCCTCTGGTAACGGGTTTCCGGACTGAATCTTGTTTCCCCACGATCTGTACTGCCCTCTCCGAGAAGTAACTTTCCACTAGCCTGTAAAGGTTTCGTGGGCAGTCCCTCCTCTTGAGTTCGTACAGGACATTTGGCCACCATACGTTATCGAAAGCGCCCGAAATATCGAACGCTATCGCTATCACGTATTTTGCCTCCGCGAATTCCCTCTCCCTGAGAATACTACGAAATTTAACGATCGCCTCCTCCGTCGACCGTCCAGGTTTAAACCCGTATTGTCGGTCGGAGGTTAGGTCATGATCGAGAAACATGCTCGCGAGTCTGTTCGCCATCAGTCGTTCGAGCAGCTTCCCTACCATTGAAAGCAGGCAAACTGGCCGATACGACTTCGGGTTACTCCTATCCTTGTCCGGACCCTTGGGTATTGTAATGATGGTACCCACCTTCCAACGAGCTGGGAATACTCCCCATTCGAGGCATCCGTTGCAGAGCCTGAGGAGCTCCTCGTGGAGACATCCCCAGGATTTCTGGATAACTTCCACCTCGATCCTGTCCGGCCCCGGACATTTACCTTTTCTGAGGCGCGTTACAGCGGCACTCAGGTCTTCCCACTGGAATGGGGGGCTGTCCTCCGTTGTTGGCTGGATTCGGACTTCCATACGTGTCCTTGCTTGTTCTGGGGTGTCTGTCTCCATGTCGTCCTCCGGGACGAGCGCCGTCAACATCGCTTCCGCGGTTGATCTCCACGAGGTCGTATGACCCCCGTGTGGCAGTTTGATCGAGGAAGTGGCTTCCTCCCTCCTGAGTTTCCCCAGGGATGTTTTCGTTGCGACACCCCAGACTTCCTGGTTCCCTTGGCTGGTGACGAACTGGCGCCATGAGCGATTCTTCTCGCTCGTCACCTTTTTTGTATAGGTTCTCCTGAACCGTCGATATTCCTGTTTAAGTATCTCCCTCGTCGGGGGATCGTGTGTCCCCTGATACAGTCTTCTTGCTCTGTATGTTGCCCTCTTCATCCTTGTTAGTTCCTCTGTCCACCACGGTACAGATTTCTGGTGCCATTTCTTTTTGGGCATTGCCGCTTCGCAGGCGGTCAATATTACCCGCTCCATGGTTTCCGCCATTGCCTCGACGTCCTGCCGACTGTTTAGGTCGGCGTTCGTCAAGGAGCGCTTCTCCTGGATGAGTGTCCTCTGGAGCTTGTTCCAGTCGGCCTTCCTGGTGTTGTACCGTGGCTGTAGGGGCGGCGGCTGTCCTCTTCGCGTGCCGAGGTTCAGGCGCGTCTCCAGGATTCTATGATCGCTGGAGGTTCCGTCCTCGTACACTTTCCAGCCGTGTACGAGCGGTATAGCTTCCCAGGTCGCGAGAGTGACGTCGATATTCGATGATCCCCGCGTGTTCTCAAACGTGGTGGGATGTCCCGCCTCGTTCAGCACTAACAAGTTATGTCTAACGAGTAATTCCTCGAGTAGTTCCCCACGTTCGTCGGTGACTCTACTGTTCCATACATGCGACTTCGCGTTCGCGTCCGCGCCTATTATAATTCTTTTCCCCCTTAGCCTTGTTAGTACTGTGTCGAGGTGGGCTAGCCCGAGTTCAATATTTTCCGACGGCGGAAAGTATTGACTCACTACGTACAGTTCGGTGCTACCGTCGAAGAGCTGAACACAAACGCAATGCGTTGTGCACAAGTCTGCGATTTTGAGCACGGAAAACTTTCTATTCCTCACGCATACGGCCGCGAGCGGCGGTTCGTCTGCGTGGTTGTGAAAAATTATCGTAGCGCCCGTCCCGAAACCTGGGATAACTCTGTTGAAACTATACGGTTCCTGCATAAGCAGGATATCCGCATTGGTCTCTTCCATTTGTCGCCTGACCTCGTGTGGCACGACTTTCGATCGCTGCATGTTAAGCTGCAGGATCGTGAGTCCTCTTCCGTCTGTAGCAGGGTTATTATGCATAACTAGTCCTGCTAACAGACCACTGGATCGCTCTCTCGTGCGCTGGGCACGTCGCGCTGGAAGCGGCGTGGTCCCCCTTCTTGCCAGCCCGTTTGCAGTTCACGCAGACTGCGGGCTGGCTCTTCTTTGGACACGCCTTCGCGCTGTGTCCTGTATGCGCACAGTGGCCGCATACTTCCTCCTTCTGGCGGCAGTGCTTCGCTATATGGCCGTAAGCCTGGCACTTGTAGCACCTGCTAACTGCGAGAAAATCTCGCACCTTGCATGCGCTCCAGGCCAGGAACAGCTTATGCGCTTCCAGCATCTTCGTCCGCAGCTTCGGCGATACTTCGACCACCCAGTTGGTCTCTTCGGCATCTTTTCGCCCGGTCCTGAAGCAGAACTTAATCTCCTTCTGGTCTTCCTCTCGAACTACGTCCGGGTTCTGCTTCTGCAGGCATTTCCTGACTTCCTGTTCTGCCATGTCCCGTGGGACGTCGAACAGGGTCATTTTCGGCCTCCTGATTGCGGGTGTCCTTACGGTCAGTCCCGCCTTCCTCAGCTTTTCACTCTCCGTAAGGGCTTTGAGCCCTTCGGCGGTCGCTGTTTCCACGGCAATGCCATTGCCATGGATTTTCCTCACAGCTTTCACTTGAAGTCCCCTCTTCTTAGGGTTAACGAGGGTGAAAACTGCTTCCCTGGCCTGCTCGCTGGATCGAATTTCCCCGTCCTTCTGTTCGGGGAAGATCATCGCGACGTTCCTTGCTGGTCCGAGCGATGCTGGGACCACCTTGGATGTCGCTGTTGCTCCCGTCTTCAGCTTCTCCGCGTAGGAGATTGCCTGGGGTGCCTCGACCTTCTTGACCACTCGCTCCAGGCTTCTGGTCGCCTGGAGCGATTTCTGCACCGCGCCATTTAGCGCCGCTGTCGACGTCTTGGTCATCGACGTCGCTTGCTCCAACTTCCCTTCCAGGAAGCTGGTCTCCTCCACAAGGTCCTGCACCACACCACGCATCTCCTTGAAGAGACGCATGATAACGGCTGCCTGGTCCTTGTTGATCTTCTTGACCGGATCCATGCAAAACTGCAGCATCCGGTCTTCAATGGCGCTGGCCGTGGCTTTCATGCCGGCCACGGTTTTCTTCACCTCCGGGGCGGGTTCCGTTGCCCTCTTTTTGTTCCCCTCGCTGCCGGTGTCCTTGACCGGCGTGACGCTGGCCTTCCTTTTCAATGCAGGAGGCTGTCGTGCCCCCGCGGTCTTTGGCGTCGCTGGTCCTGGAGCTGGTGCTGCTGGTGTTGGTGCAGCTGGTGCTGGTGCTGTTGCCGCCTTCTTCTTCCCATCCATCCGCTGGAGAAGGACCTTCGCCGGCGCGGTCGGCGCCATACTGGAGCGGGGACCGTCCCCCACTCCTCCTCCTTGCTCGGATCCCGTCGGATCCGCTCGTGTCCGGTCGGCCGGTTGCAGCGCTCGGGGCTCACCCCCACTCCTCCTCGGCGATCGGGCCCCGTCGGCTCGACTCGGGTGCGGTCGCTCGGTCGGCGGCGCGGTCGACCCAAGATGGCCGCGTCCGCTTCGCCAGGCACTGATCGCGCGTCACGCGCCCGACCCAAGATGGCGTCGCTGACGTCACTGGGCGTTGGCTACGTGCCACGCGGTCGGCTCAAAATGGCGGCGCTGACGTGGCCCGCTTGGAATTGAGGTTCGCGCACTTAAAACGTCCTTAAAATTCGAAACCTACTCCGATTTTGAATTTAAAACTATCGTTGTATCCGCGACGATGCCTGCAGTCCACTGCCGCGAGGACACACCGATATCCAGCCGGATGGCGTAGATATACGGCGACGAACCCGCACGGTCGCCCCGAAGATTTGAAAATTACAAATCTCGCAGAGTATTTGCACTTTCACTTCAAGGAAACCGCAGGGAACAACAGTACGACGCGAATAAACCCCAGAACTGTCTTCTAAACGCGAGTCTAACGCGGACACGCCCGTAGCAGCTACGTAGGCGCTGGAAATCCCGGCCACGCCCGGGAAAAACCCACGCGGCGGTGACTCACCGGCGCGTCACTCCTCGCCTAAAACGCTCCCAAAAATCGAATTTTTATCCGATTCTTGATCACGAACCGGCGTTCTCTTCGTAATAGTTCCTTCTCTCCACTGCCGCGGTTTCACTCCGATATCTCGCCTGGCGGCTGAGATATTCGGCAACAAACCCGCACGGTCGCCCCGAAGTTTCCGAAATTACAAATCTCGATTGAGTTTTTGGAATTCCACTCCGGATAAACACACAGTGAATCGAAAATCGCACTAATTCGCCTCGAAACTGCCGTGTATATCGCGAATAAATCGCGAAAATACACTTAAAACTCCTCAAACTCTGGAATTTCCAGCCAGGTAGGTGGGAAAAACCCAAGCGGCGGTGACTCCTCGGTTGAGCGGTTCAGGTAGCGGAGCAGCGGTTGAACACGTCCGTTCCCTTCGGCGGTCAGAATGCGACTAGTAGATAGGGACAGTGGGAATCTCGTTAATCCATTCATGCGCGTCACT
>NW_027488427.1:22500-25000 GCF_051014445.1 Colletes latitarsis | reverse complement strand
TTTGCGATTATTCGCCTCAAGTTAGCCATGAGTATGTATAACATTCATTTACGAACGAACGCGGCAGCGTCCATCGGTTGCTCGATGAAATCGATGCGATAAACTACAGCCGTTTCGGCTGGTCGTCGTTAGTCGCGCGAGCAACGATGGCCGCAAAATCGACGCGTCGTCGTTTGCGATTATTCGCCTCAAGTTAGCCATGAGTATGTATATTATTCATTTACGAACGAACGCGGCAGCGTCCATCGGTTGCTCGATGAAATCGATGCGATAAACTACAGCCGTTTCGGCTGGTCGTCGTTAGTCGCGCGAGCAACGATGGCCGCAAAATCGACGCGTCGTCGTTTGCGATTATTCGCCTCAAGTTAGCCATGAGTATGTATATTATTCATTTACGAACGAACGCGGCAGCGTCCATCGGTTGCTCGATGAAATCGATGCGATAAACTACAGCCGTTTCGGCTGGTCGTCGTTAGTCGCGCGAGCAACGATGGCCGCAAAATCGACGCGTCGTCGTTTGCGATTATTCGCCTCAAGTTAGCCATGAGTATGTATATTATTCATTTACGAACGAACGCGGCAGCGTCCACCGGTTGCTCGATGAAATCGATGCGATAAACTACAGCCGTCTCGGCTGGTCGTCGTTAGTCGCGCGAGCAACGATGGCCGCAAAATCGACGCGTCGTCGTTTGCGATTATTCGCCTCTGGCTATCCGTGAGTATGTATAATATTCATATACGAACGAACGCGGCAGCGCCCATCGGTTGCTCGATGAAATCGATGCGATAAACTACAGCCTTCTCGGCTGGTCGTCGTTAGTCGCGCGAGCAACGATGGCCGCAAAATCGACGCGTCGTCGTTTGCGATCATTCGCCTCAGGCTATCCGTGAGTATGTATAATATTCATTTACGAACGAACGCGGCAGCGTCCATCGGTTGCTCGATGAAATCGATGCGATAAACTACAGCCGTTTCGGCTGGTCGTCGTTAGTCGCGCGAGCAACGATGGCCGCAAAATCGACGCGTCGTCGTTTGCGATCATTCGCCTCAGGCTATCCGTGAGTATGTATAACATTCATTTACGAACGAACGCGGCAGCGTCCATCGGTTGCTCGATGAAATCGATGCGATAAACTACAGCCGTCTCGGCTGATCGTCGTTAGTCGCGCGAGCAACGATGGCCGCACAATCGACGCGTCGTCGTTTGCGATTATTCGCCTCAGGCTATCCGTGAGTATGTATAACATTCATTTACGAACGAACGCGGCAGCGTCCATCGGTTGCTCGATGAAATCGATGCGATAAACTACAGCCGTCTCGGCTGATCGTCGTTAGTCGCGCGAGCAACGATGGCCGCACAATCGACGCGTCGTCGTTTGCGATTATTCGCCTCAGGCTATCCGTGAGTATGTATAACATTCATTTACGAACGAACGCGGCAGCGTCCATCGGTTGCTCGATGAAATCGATGCGATAAACTACAGCCGTCTCGGCTGATCGTCGTTAGTCGCGCGAGCAACGATGGCCGCACAATCGACGCGTCGTCGTTTGCGATTATTCGCCTCAGGCTATCCGTGAGTATGTATAACATTCATTTACGAACGAACGCGGCAGCGTCCATCGGTTGCTCGATGAAATCGATGCGATAAACTACAGCCTTCTCGGCTGGTCGTCGTTAGTCGCGCGAGCAACGATGGCCGCACAATCGACGCGTTGTCGTTCGTTTGCGATTCGCTTCAGGCTACCCGTAAGGATGTATATTATTTTATTACTTCCTCGCCGTCATCAGGACGTTTCGTTCGGAGCACGACGACGAGCACACACGCCACCGGGCAAAGCGGGATACGCAAGTTCAAACCGTAAAGGAACGTCGCGAAACGATGTTCGACGGCGTCTCGTTCCTCGGCTGTAGATCCTTGGGCGCTTTGTTTCGGCCCCTGCGCGTTGTGTGTGACAATCGGTCGTCGTCTCCTCTTCGAGCGAGCGCAACGTAAACAGCCAGCATCGTATCTCCGACCGAGACGCGTATATAATGGAAAAATTGACGGCGGGTGACATCCTCGATCGTCGCAACGATGGGTCTTATTTTCTCTTCTCCTCCTCTTTCTTTCGTTAGTAATGGACGTTTTTTTGTTTTTGTTCGAGATCTTTGTTTAGTAATGGACGTTTTTGTGTTATGTTCTTTCGTTTCTTTGTTCGTTTCGACCCAATCGTGTAAACGACGACGCGCGTCACCTCACGCCAGCATCGATCTACCATTAATACGGCGATTCTCGTTCGTCGAGAGAACCTATGGTCTGCACGGGCTCTCCAACGCTTGTGCTTTTAGCTTTGCAATGGCGACGGACGGGAGAGACGCGAGCGGGAACAAACAACGTGTTGTTTGTTCTCTCGTACAGCGTCCTCCGCGCGTAAGCCGTCCCATTGATATGATCTTTCCCATTCATAGTTTTTGTTTGTTTGATCTTTCTTTCCAGTTTAATTGTGTTACTTTTCGTT
>NW_027488427.1:0-20000 GCF_051014445.1 Colletes latitarsis | reverse complement strand
CGGGCACTTATTCACGCTGGGCATCGATCGTGGAAGCACGTATTGCCAGGCCCGAAGACTAAGCATTCATGCTGGACAAAAACGAGAAAGCGCGTATGTGCTGGTCGAGAAAGCACGTATTCGGCGCCGTACTGTTATGTCGAGGTCAGACACCTGTATTTCATTCTTTGCTCACTTTCCAGAGTACGAACCGTAGTTCCATACAATTTTTGCCTTTTAAGCTACGCTCCGTAGAGTGTAGTGCCAGTTTATGGTTTTCACAAAATTTTCAATCGCTCGGACTGAAGAGTTGATGCTCGGATAGTACGAGTATACATATTTTAAACGTATACAAGTCACCAACGTCACTCGAGACGCTTATACCACTTCAAGAGCCATTCGGTCAAAGACACCGACTCGTGGCAATGCAGTGTGGAGAAAGTCTGGAACGAGCACGATACAGAACAGTCAGGATGAAATCCCGAGGAGCGACGACTGCTTCTCAACCGAGGTCGAAGAATAGCCGTACGCTCGACGCTGCCCCGACCGACTCGACCGGACCGTCGCTTCTCTTATAGGTACCGAGGCGCCCGCCGGAACGCCGGCGACGCACGGGCTTACGCACGGCCGCTTATGGGGGGAACCGCGCGACCCAACCGCCCGCCCGAACGGCCTGTTATAACTTAGAGCGAAAACCAACACCTGTAATTTCCTTAATAATTGAGCTAGGGCAAAAAAAAAAAACGCTATCTTGTAGGAAAAAAGCAGGGGAACACGATGCCGTCGTTAAAAATATAGATTGCCGTGCTCGTTTTCGAGAAAAAAATGAAAAAATGGTCAAAATCGTCGCAGGACAAAAACTCGACACGCTATCTTGTAGGCAAAAATTAGACGAATTCAAAACCGTAGTTAAAAATATCGGTCGTCGCGCTAGTTTTCGAGAAAAAAACAAAAACGTTCAAAAAATTCGAGATAAAAAAAAAAAAACCAGCCTACCAGATAGAAAAAATTACACTGAACAAATATCATATAGGTCAAAATATGTGTTAGCGTACTAGTTTTCGAGATATAGACGAAAAACCGTCGCCGCCGATCGGTACGTCGGTCGATGCGAAAGCACCGCGCGACCGAGCGCCCGCCTAAAAGACCAGTTCGAACATACCGAAAAATCAAGAAACCGTAACTTCCTTAATAATTGAGCTAGGACAAAAAATCGACACGCTATCTTGCAGGAAAAAATCCGGGGAACACGATGGCGTCGTCAAAAGTGCAGGTCGTCGAGCTCGTTTTCGAGAAAAAAAAAAAAAAATTCTCAAAATTCGACAAAAAAATAAAACGATCAGTGGACCGTGTAGAGAATATAAAACTGCATAAGAATCGTATAGACGAAAATTGGCGTTCACGTGCTCGTTTTTGTGGAAAAAATTAAAAAAGCTCTCAAACTTCGAGATAAAAAAAAAAAAAACCGTCTACCAGGTAGCCAACGGTAAACGGTACAAGTATCGTACGGGCGAAAACGAGCGTTACCGTGCTCGTTTTCGAGTTATTGACGAAAAACAGCCTGGAGCGATCGGTCCGGCGGTCGACGCGCGAAAGTTTCTAAGTCCGCTCTGCTCCGAATCATCGCTCCGGCGTCAAAAATCGTCGTAGGACAAAAAATCGCCACCCTATCTTGCAGGAAAAAATCCGGGGAACACGATGGCGTCGTCAAAAGTGCAGGTCGTCGAGCTCGTTTTCGAGAAAAAAAAAAAAAAATTCTCAAAATTCGACAAAAAAATAAAACGATCAGTGGACCGTGTAGAGAATCTAAAACTGCATAAGAATCGTATAGACCAAAATTGGCGTTCACGTGCTCGTTTTTGAGAAAAAAGTTAAAAAAGCTCTCAAAATTCGAGATAAAAAAAAAAAAAACCATCTACCAGGTAGCCAACGGTAAACGGTACAAGTATCGTACGGGCGAAAACGAGCGTTACCGTGCTCGTTTTCGAGTTATTGACGAAAAACAGCCTGGAGCGATCGGTCCGGCGGTCGACGCGCGAAAGTTTCTAAGTCCGCTCTGCTCCGAAACACCGCTCCGGCGTCAAAAATCGTCGTAGGACAAAAAATAGACACGCTATCTTGCAGGAAAAAATCCGGGGAACACGATGGCGTCGTCAAAAGTGCAGGTCGTCGAGCTCGTTTTCGAGAAAAAAAAAAAAAAATTCTCAAAATTCGACAAAAAAATAAAACGATCAGTGGACCGTGTAGAGAATATAAAACTGCATAAGAATCGTATAGACGAAAATTGGCGTTCACGTGCTCGTTTTTGTGGAAAAAATTAAAAAAGCTCTCAAACTTCGAGATAAAAAAAAAAAAAACCGTCTACCAGGTAGCCAACGGTAAACGGTACAAGTATCGTACGGGCGAAAACGAGCGTTACCGTGCTCGTTTTCGAGTTATTGACGAAAAACAGCCTGGAGCGATCGGTCCGGCGGTCGACGCGCGAAAGTTTCTAAGTCCGCTCTGCTCCGAATCATCGCTCCGGCGTCAAAAATCGTCGTAGGACAAAAAATCGCCACCCTATCTTGCAGGAAAAAATCCGGGGAACACGATGGCGTCGTCAAAAGTGCAGGTCGTCGAGCTCGTTTTCGAGAAAAAAAAAAAAAAATTCTCAAAATTCGACAAAAAAATAAAACGATCAGTGGACCGTGTAGAGAATATAAAACTGCATAAGAATCGTATAGACCAAAATTGGCGTTCACGTGCTCGTTTTTGAGAAAAAAGTTAAAAAAGCTCTCAAAATTCGAGATAAAAAAAAAAAAAACCATCTACCAGGTAGCCAACGGTAAACGGTACAAGTATCGTACGGGCGAAAACGAGCGTTACCGTGCTCGTTTTCGAGTTATTGACGAAAAACAGCCTGGAGCGATCGGTCCGGCGGTCGACGCGCGAAAGTTTCTAAGTCCGCTCTGCTCCGAAACACCGCTCCGGCGTCAAAAATCGTCGTAGGACAAAAAATAGACACGCTATCTTGCAGGAAAAAATCCGGGGAACACGATGGCGTCGTCAAAAGTGCAGGTCGTCGAGCTCGTTTTCGAGAAAAAAAAAAAAAAATTCTCAAAATTCGACAAAAAAATAAAACGATCAGTGGACCGTGTAGAGAATATAAAACTGCATAAGAATCGTATAGACCAAAATTGGCGTTCACGTGCTCGTTTTTGAGAAAAAAGTTAAAAAAGCTCTCAAAATTCGAGATAAAAAAAAAAAAAACCATCTACCAGGTAGCCAACGGTAAACGGTACAAGTATCGTACGGGCGAAAACGAGCGTTACCGTGCTCGTTTTCGAGTTATTGACGAAAAACAGCCTGGAGCGATCGGTCCGGCGGTCGACGCGCGAAAGTTTCTAAGTCCGCTCTGCTCCGAAACACCGCTCCGGCGTCAAAAATCGTCGTAGGACAAAAAATAGACACGCTATCTTGCAGGAAAAAATCCGGGGAACACGATGGCGTCGTCAAAAGTGCAGGTCGTCGAGCTCGTTTTCGAGAAAAAAAAAAAAAAATTCTCAAAATTCGACAAAAAAATAAAACGATCAGTGGACCGTGTAGAGAATATAAAACTGCATAAGAATCGTATAGACGAAAATTGGCGTTCACGTGCTCGTTTTTGTGGAAAAAATTAAAAAAGCTCTCAAACTTCGAGATAAAAAAAAAAAAAACCGTCTACCAGGTAGCCAACGGTAAACGGTACAAGTATCGTACGGGCGAAAACGAGCGTTACCGTGCTCGTTTTCGAGTTATTGACGAAAAACAGCCTGGAGCGATCGGTCCGGCGGTCGACGCGCGAAAGTTTCTAAGTCCGCTCTGCTCCGAATCATCGCTCCGGCGTCAAAAATCGTCGTAGGACAAAAAATCGCCACCCTATCTTGCAGGAAAAAATCCGGGGAACACGATGGCGTCGTCAAAAGTGCAGGTCGTCGAGCTCGTTTTCGAGAAAAAAAAAAAAAAATTCTCAAAATTCGACAAAAAAATAAAACGATCATTGGACCGTGTAGAGAATCTAAAACTGCATAAGAATCGTATAGACCAAAATTGGCCTTAACGTGCTGGTTTTCGAGTTATTGACGATAAGCCGGTATATATATGTCCGAGATAAAAAAAAAGATAGGGACAGTGGGAATCTCCTATACTATCACGGGCGTGTATTCTCCTACTAGTTTGATGGTTGCTGTTGCATAAACCACCGACTGTTTGGCCCGCCGTTTAACCGCGCGGTTTAAAATTGCAACACAATGTTGGTGTCGCTCCGGGGTGAAAAAATGGAAAAACGACATACTTTACGCATAGGGGCGGCTGATCTTAACATATTTTGTCATGTCACCACCCCAGTGACTCTAAGACGGATTTTGCCGTCGCACGTTTTTTTATTAAAAAGTTATTAGTATATAGAAGATTTCGTTAAGCAAAAAGACACGAATATGGGAGTAGGACAAAAAATCGCCAGCCTATCTTGCAGGAAAAAATCCGGGGAACACGATGGCGTCGTCAAAAGTGCAGGTCGTCGAGCTAGTTTTCGAGAAAAAAAAAAAAAAATTCTCAAAACTCGACAAAAAAATAAAACGATCAGTGGACCGTGTAGAGAATCTAAAACTGCATAAGAATCGTATAGACCAAAATTGGCGTTCACGTGCTCGTTTTTGAGAAAAAAGTTAAAAAAGCTCTCAAAATTCGAGATAAAAAAAAAAAAACCATCTACCAGGTAGCCAACGGTAAACGGTACAAGTATCGTACGGGCGAAAACGAGCGTTACCGTGCTCGTTTTCGAGTTATTGACGAAAAACAGCCTGGAGCGATCGGTCCGGCGGTCGACGCGCGAAAGTTTCTAAGTCCGCTTTGCTCCGAAACACCGCTCCGGCGTCAAAAATCGTCGTAGGACAAAAAATAGACACGCTATCTTGCAGGAAAAAATCCGGGGAACACGATGGCGTCGTCAAAAGTGCAGGTCGTCGAGCTCGTTTTCGAGAAAAAAAAAAAAAAATTCTCAAAATTCGACAAAAAAATAAAACGATCAGTGGACCGTGTAGAGAATATAAAACTGCATAAGAATCGTATAGACGAAAATTGGCGTTCACGTGCTCGTTTTTGTGGAAAAAATTAAAAAAGCTCTCAAACTTCGAGATAAAAAAAAAAAAAACCGTCTACCAGGTAGCCAACGGTAAACGGTACAAGTATCGTACGGGCGAAAACGAGCGTTACCGTGCTCGTTTTCGAGTTATTGACGAAAAACAGCCTGGAGCGATCGGTCCGGCGGTCGACGCGCGAAAGTTTCTAAGTCCGCTCTGCTCCGAATCATCGCTCCGGCGTCAAAAATCGTCGTAGGACAAAAAATCGCCACCCTATCTTGCAGGAAAAAATCCGGGGAACACGATGGCGTCGTCAAAAGTGCAGGTCGTCGAGCTCGTTTTCGAGAAAAAAAAAAAAAAATTCTCAAAATTCGACAAAAAAATAAAACGATCAGTGGACCGTGTAGAGAATATAAAACTGCATAAGAATCGTATAGACCAAAATTGGCGTTCACGTGCTCGTTTTTGAGAAAAAAGTTAAAAAAGCTCTCAAAATTCGAGATAAAAAAAAAAAAAACCATCTACCAGGTAGCCAACGGTAAACGGTACAAGTATCGTACGGGCGAAAACGAGCGTTACCGTGCTCGTTTTCGAGTTATTGACGAAAAACAGCCTGGAGCGATCGGTCCGGCGGTCGACGCGCGAAAGTTTCTAAGTCCGCTCTGCTCCGAAACACCGCTCCGGCGTCAAAAATCGTCGTAGGACAAAAAATAGACACGCTATCTTGCAGGAAAAAATCCGGGGAACACGATGGCGTCGTCAAAAGTGCAGGTCGTCGAGCTCGTTTTCGAGAAAAAAAAAAAAAAATTCTCAAAATTCGACAAAAAAATAAAACGATCAGTGGACCGTGTAGAGAATATAAAACTGCATAAGAATCGTATAGACGAAAATTGGCGTTCACGTGCTCGTTTTTGTGGAAAAAATTAAAAAAGCTCTCAAAATTCGAGATAAAAAAAAAAAAAACCATCTACCAGGTAGCCAACGGTAAACGGTACAAGTATCGTACGGGCGAAAACGAGCGTTACCGTGCTCGTTTTCGAGTTATTGACGAAAAACAGCCTGGAGCGATCGGTCCGGCGGTCGACGCGCGAAAGTTTCTAAGTCCGCTCTGCTCCGAAACACCGCTCCGGCGTCAAAAATCGTCGTAGGACAAAAAATAGACACGCTATCTTGCAGGAAAAAATCCGGGGAACACGATGGCGTCGTCAAAAGTGCAGGTCGTCGAGCTCGTTTTCGAGAAAAAAAAAACAAAATTCTCAAAATTCGACAAAAAAATAAAACGATCAGTGGACCGTGTAGAGAATATAAAACTGCATAAGAATCGTATAGACGAAAATTGGCGTTCACGTGCTCGTTTTTGTGGAAAAAATTAAAAAAGCTCTCAAACTTCGAGATAAAAAAAAAAAAAACCGTCTACCAGGTAGCCAACGGTAAACGGTACAAGTATCGTACGGGCGAAAACGAGCGTTACCGTGCTCGTTTTCGAGTTATTGACGAAAAACAGCCTGGAGCGATCGGTCCGGCGGTCGACGCGCGAAAGTTTCTAAGTCCGCTCTGCTCCGAAACACCGCTCCGGCGTCAAAAATCGTCGTAGGACAAAAAATCGCCACCCTATCTTGCAGGAAAAAATCCGGGGAACACGATGGCGTCGTCAAAAGTGCAGGTCGTCGAGCTAGTTTTCGAGAAAAAAAAAAAAAAATTCTCAAAACTCGACAAAAAAATAAAACGATCAGTGGACCGTGTAGAGAATCTAAAACTGCATAAGAATCGTATAGACCAAAATTGGCGTTCACGTGCTCGTTTTTGAGAAAAAAGTTAAAAAAGCTCTCAAAATTCGAGATAAAAAAAAAAAAAACCATCTACCAGGTAGCCAACGGTAAACGGTACAAGTATCGTACGGGCGAAAACGAGCGTTACCGTGCTCGTTTTCGAGTTATTGACGAAAAACAGCCTGGAGCGATCGGTCCGGCGGTCGACGCGCGAAAGTTTCTAAGTCCGCTCTGCTCCGAAACACCGCTCCGGCGTCAAAAATCGTCGTAGGACAAAAAATAGACACGCTATCTTGCAGGAAAAAATCCGGGGAACACGATGGCGTCGTCAAAAGTGCAGGTCGTCGAGCTCGTTTTCGAGAAAAAAAAAAAAAAATTCTCAAAATTCGACAAAAAAATAAAACGATCAGTGGACCGTGTAGAGAATATAAAACTGCATAAGAATCGTATAGACGAAAATTGGCGTTCACGTGCTCGTTTTTGTGGAAAAAATTAAAAAAGCTCTCAAACTTCGAGATAAAAAAAAAAAAAACCGTCTACCAGGTAGCCAACGGTAAACGGTACAAGTATCGTACGGGCGAAAACGAGCGTTACCGTGCTCGTTTTCGAGTTATTGACGAAAAACAGCCTGGAGCGATCGGTCCGGCGGTCGACGCGCGAAAGTTTCTAAGTCCGCTCTGCTCCGAATCATCGCTCCGGCGTCAAAAATCGTCGTAGGACAAAAAATCGCCACCCTATCTTGCAGGAAAAAATCCGGGGAACACGATGGCGTCGTCAAAAGTGCAGGTCGTCGAGCTCGTTTTCGAGAAAAAAAAAAAAAAATTCTCAAAATTCGACAAAAAAATAAAACGATCAGTGGACCGTGTAGAGAATATAAAACTGCATAAGAATCGTATAGACCAAAATTGGCGTTCACGTGCTCGTTTTTGAGAAAAAAGTTAAAAAAGCTCTCAAAATTCGAGATAAAAAAAAAAAAAACCATCTACCAGGTAGCCAACGGTAAACGGTACAAGTATCGTACGGGCGAAAACGAGCGTTACCGTGCTCGTTTTCGAGTTATTGACGAAAAACAGCCTGGAGCGATCGGTCCGGCGGTCGACGCGCGAAAGTTTCTAAGTCCGCTCTGCTCCGAAACACCGCTCCGGCGTCAAAAATCGTCGTAGGACAAAAAATAGACACGCTATCTTGCAGGAAAAAATCCGGGGAACACGATGGCGTCGTCAAAAGTGCAGGTCGTCGAGCTCGTTTTCGAGAAAAAAAAAAAAAAATTCTCAAAATTCGACAAAAAAATAAAACGATCAGTGGACCGTGTAGAGAATATAAAACTGCATAAGAATCGTATAGACGAAAATTGGCGTTCACGTGCTCGTTTTTGTGGAAAAAATTAAAAAAGCTCTCAAAATTCGAGATAAAAAAAAAAAAAACCATCTACCAGGTAGCCAACGGTAAACGGTACAAGTATCGTACGGGCGAAAACGAGCGTTACCGTGCTCGTTTTCGAGTTATTGACGAAAAACAGCCTGGAGCGATCGGTCCGGCGGTCGACGCGCGAAAGTTTCTAAGTCCGCTCTGCTCCGAAACACCGCTCCGGCGTCAAAAATCGTCGTAGGACAAAAAATAGACACGCTATCTTGCAGGAAAAAATCCGGGGAACACGATGGCGTCGTCAAAAGTGCAGGTCGTCGAGCTCGTTTTCGAGAAAAAAAAAACAAAATTCTCAAAATTCGACAAAAAAATAAAACGATCAGTGGACCGTGTAGAGAATATAAAACTGCATAAGAATCGTATAGACGAAAATTGGCGTTCACGTGCTCGTTTTTGTGGAAAAAATTAAAAAAGCTCTCAAACTTCGAGATAAAAAAAAAAAAAACCGTCTACCAGGTAGCCAACGGTAAACGGTACAAGTATCGTACGGGCGAAAACGAGCGTTACCGTGCTCGTTTTCGAGTTATTGACGAAAAACAGCCTGGAGCGATCGGTCCGGCGGTCGACGCGCGAAAGTTTCTAAGTCCGCTCTGCTCCGAAACACCGCTCCGGCGTCAAAAATCGTCGTAGGACAAAAAATCGCCACCCTATCTTGCAGGAAAAAATCCGGGGAACACGATGGCGTCGTCAAAAGTGCAGGTCGTCGAGCTAGTTTTCGAGAAAAAAAAAAAAAAATTCTCAAAACTCGACAAAAAAATAAAACGATCAGTGGACCGTGTAGAGAATCTAAAACTGCATAAGAATCGTATAGACCAAAATTGGCGTTCACGTGCTCGTTTTTGAGAAAAAAGTTAAAAAAGCTCTCAAAATTCGAGATAAAAAAAAAAAAAACCATCTACCAGGTAGCCAACGGTAAACGGTACAAGTATCGTACGGGCGAAAACGAGCGTTACCGTGCTCGTTTTCGAGTTATTGACGAAAAACAGCCTGGAGCGATCGGTCCGGCGGTCGACGCGCGAAAGTTTCTAAGTCCGCTCTGCTCCGAAACACCGCTCCGGCGTCAAAAATCGTCGTAGGACAAAAAATAGACACGCTATCTTGCAGGAAAAAATCCGGGGAACACGATGGCGTCGTCAAAAGTGCAGGTCGTCGAGCTCGTTTTCGAGAAAAAAAAAAAAAAATTCTCAAAATTCGACAAAAAAATAAAACGATCAGTGGACCGTGTAGAGAATATAAAACTGCATAAGAATCGTATAGACGAAAATTGGCGTTCACGTGCTCGTTTTTGTGGAAAAAATTAAAAAAGCTCTCAAACTTCGAGATAAAAAAAAAAAAAACCGTCTACCAGGTAGCCAACGGTAAACGGTACAAGTATCGTACGGGCGAAAACGAGCGTTACCGTGCTCGTTTTCGAGTTATTGACGAAAAACAGCCTGGAGCGATCGGTCCGGCGGTCGACGCGCGAAAGTTTCTAAGTCCGCTCTGCTCCGAATCATCGCTCCGGCGTCAAAAATCGTCGTAGGACAAAAAATCGCCACCCTATCTTGCAGGAAAAAATCCGGGGAACACGATGGCGTCGTCAAAAGTGCAGGTCGTCGAGCTCGTTTTCGAGAAAAAAAAAAAAAAATTCTCAAAATTCGACAAAAAAATAAAACGATCAGTGGACCGTGTAGAGAATATAAAACTGCATAAGAATCGTATAGACGAAAATTGGCGTTCACGTGCTCGTTTTTGTGGAAAAAATTAAAAAAGCTCTCAAACTTCGAGATAAAAAAAAAAAAAACCGTCTACCAGGTAGCCAACGGTAAACGGTACAAGTATCGTACGGGCGAAAACGAGCGTTACCGTGCTCGTTTTCGAGTTATTGACGAAAAACAGCCTGGAGCGATCGGTCCGGCGGTCGACGCGCGAAAGTTTCTAAGTCCGCTCTGCTCCGAATCATCGCTCCGGCGTCAAAAATCGTCGTAGGACAAAAAATCGCCACCCTATCTTGCAGGAAAAAATCCGGGGAACACGATGGCGTCGTCAAAAGTGCAGGTCGTCGAGCTCGTTTTCGAGAAAAAAAAAAAAAAATTCTCAAAATTCGACAAAAAAATAAAACGATCAGTGGACCGTGTAGAGAATCTAAAACTGCATAAGAATCGTATAGACCAAAATTGGCGTTCACGTGCTCGTTTTTGAGAAAAAAGTTAAAAAAGCTCTCAAAATTCGAGATAAAAAAAAAAAAAACCATCTACCAGGTAGCCAACGGTAAACGGTACAAGTATCGTACGGGCGAAAACGAGCGTTACCGTGCTCGTTTTCGAGTTATTGACGAAAAACAGCCTGGAGCGATCGGTCCGGCGGTCGACGCGCGAAAGTTTCTAAGTCCGCTCTGCTCCGAAACACCGCTCCGGCGTCAAAAATCGTCGTAGGACAAAAAATAGACACGCTATCTTGCAGGAAAAAATCCGGGGAACACGATGGCGTCGTCAAAAGTGCAGGTCGTCGAGCTCGTTTTCGAGAAAAAAAAAACAAAATTCTCAAAATTCGACAAAAAAATAAAACGATCAGTGGACCGTGTAGAGAATATAAAACTGCATAAGAATCGTATAGACGAAAATTGGCGTTCACGTGCTCGTTTTTGTGGAAAAAATTAAAAAAGCTCTCAAACTTCGAGATAAAAAAAAAAAAAACCGTCTACCAGGTAGCCAACGGTAAACGGTACAAGTATCGTACGGGCGAAAACGAGCGTTACCGTGCTCGTTTTCGAGTTATTGACGAAAAACAGCCTGGAGCGATCGGTCCGGCGGTCGACGCGCGAAAGTTTCTAAGTCCGCTCTGCTCCGAAACACCGCTCCGGCGTCAAAAATCGTCGTAGGACAAAAAATCGCCACCCTATCTTGCAGGAAAAAATCCGGGGAACACGATGGCGTCGTCAAAAGTGCAGGTCGTCGAGCTAGTTTTCGAGAAAAAAAAAAAAAAATTCTCAAAACTCGACAAAAAAATAAAACGATCAGTGGACCGTGTAGAGAATCTAAAACTGCATAAGAATCGTATAGACCAAAATTGGCGTTCACGTGCTCGTTTTTGAGAAAAAAGTTAAAAAAGCTCTCAAAATTCGAGATAAAAAAAAAAAAAACCATCTACCAGGTAGCCAACGGTAAACGGTACAAGTATCGTACGGGCGAAAACGAGCGTTACCGTGCTCGTTTTCGAGTTATTGACGAAAAACAGCCTGGAGCGATCGGTCCGGCGGTCGACGCGCGAAAGTTTCTAAGTCCGCTCTGCTCCGAAACACCGCTCCGGCGTCAAAAATCGTCGTAGGACAAAAAATAGACACGCTATCTTGCAGGAAAAAATCCGGGGAACACGATGGCGTCGTCAAAAGTGCAGGTCGTCGAGCTCGTTTTCGAGAAAAAAAAAAAAAAATTCTCAAAATTCGACAAAAAAATAAAACGATCAGTGGACCGTGTAGAGAATATAAAACTGCATAAGAATCGTATAGACGAAAATTGGCGTTCACGTGCTCGTTTTTGTGGAAAAAATTAAAAAAGCTCTCAAACTTCGAGATAAAAAAAAAAAAAACCGTCTACCAGGTAGCCAACGGTAAACGGTACAAGTATCGTACGGGCGAAAACGAGCGTTACCGTGCTCGTTTTCGAGTTATTGACGAAAAACAGCCTGGAGCGATCGGTCCGGCGGTCGACGCGCGAAAGTTTCTAAGTCCGCTCTGCTCCGAATCATCGCTCCGGCGTCAAAAATCGTCGTAGGACAAAAAATCGCCACCCTATCTTGCAGGAAAAAATCCGGGGAACACGATGGCGTCGTCAAAAGTGCAGGTCGTCGAGCTCGTTTTCGAGAAAAAAAAAAAAAAATTCTCAAAATTCGACAAAAAAATAAAACGATCAGTGGACCGTGTAGAGAATATAAAACTGCATAAGAATCGTATAGACCAAAATTGGCGTTCACGTGCTCGTTTTTGAGAAAAAAGTTAAAAAAGCTCTCAAAATTCGAGATAAAAAAAAAAAAAACCATCTACCAGGTAGCCAACGGTAAACGGTACAAGTATCGTACGGGCGAAAACGAGCGTTACCGTGCTCGTTTTCGAGTTATTGACGAAAAACAGCCTGGAGCGATCGGTCCGGCGGTCGACGCGCGAAAGTTTCTAAGTCCGCTCTGCTCCGAAACACCGCTCCGGCGTCAAAAATCGTCGTAGGACAAAAAATAGACACGCTATCTTGCAGGAAAAAATCCGGGGAACACGATGGCGTCGTCAAAAGTGCAGGTCGTCGAGCTAGTTTTCGAGAAAAAAAAAAAAAAATTCTCAAAACTCGACAAAAAAATAAAACGATCAGTGGACCGTGTAGAGAATCTAAAACTGCATAAGAATCGTATAGACCAAAATTGGCGTTCACGTGCTCGTTTTTGAGAAAAAAGTTAAAAAAGCTCTCAAAATTCGAGATAAAAAAAAAAAAACCATCTACCAGGTAGCCAACGGTAAACGGTACAAGTATCGTACGGGCGAAAACGAGCGTTACCGTGCTCGTTTTCGAGTTATTGACGAAAAACAGCCTGGAGCGATCGGTCCGGCGGTCGACGCGCGAAAGTTTCTAAGTCCGCTTTGCTCCGAAACACCGCTCCGGCGTCAAAAATCGTCGTAGGACAAAAAATAGACACGCTATCTTGCAGGAAAAAATCCGGGGAACACGATGGCGTCGTCAAAAGTGCAGGTCGTCGAGCTCGTTTTCGAGAAAAAAAAAAAAAATTCTCAAATTCGACAAAAAAATAAAACGATCAGTGGACCGTGTAGAGAATATAAAACTGCATAAGAATCGTATAGACGAAAATTGGCGTTCACGTGCTCGTTTTTGTGGAAAAAATTAAAAAAGCTCTCAAACTTCGAGATAAAAAAAAAAAAAAACCGTCTACCAGGTAGCCAACGGTAAACGGTACAAGTATCGTACGGGCGAAAACGAGCGTTACCGTGCTCGTTTTCGAGTTATTGACGAAAAACAGCCTGGAGCGATCGGTCCGGCGGTCGACGCGCGAAAGTTTCTAAGTCCGCTCTGCTCCGAATCATCGCTCCGGCGTCAAAAATCGTCGTAGGACAAAAAATCGCCACCCTATCTTGCAGGAAAAAATCCGGGGAACACGATGGCGTCGTCAAAAGTGCAGGTCGTCGAGCTCGTTTTCGAGAAAAAAAAAAAAAAATTCTCAAAATTCGACAAAAAAATAAAACGATCAGTGGACCGTGTAGAGAATATAAAACTGCATAAGAATCGTATAGACCAAAATTGGCGTTCACGTGCTCGTTTTTGAGAAAAAGTTAAAAAAGCTCTCAAAATTCGAGATAAAAAAAAAAAAAACCATCTACCAGGTAGCCAACGGTAAACGGTACAAGTATCGTACGGGCGAAAACGAGCGTTACCGTGCTCGTTTTCGAGTTATTGACGAAAAACAGCCTGGAGCGATCGGTCCGGCGGTCGACGCGCGAAAGTTTCTAAGTCCGCTCTGCTCCGAAACACCGCTCCGGCGTCAAAAATCGTCGTAGGACAAAAAATAGACACGCTATCTTGCAGGAAAAAATCCGGGGAACACGATGGCGTCGTCAAAAGTGCAGGTCGTCGAGCTCGTTTTCGAGAAAAAAAAACAAAATTCTCAAAATTCGACAAAAAAATAAAACGATCAGTGGACCGTGTAGAGAATATAAAACTGCATAAGAATCGTATAGACGAAAATTGGCGTTCACGTGCTCGTTTTTGTGGAAAAAATTAAAAAAGCTCTCAAACTTCGAGATAAAAAAAAAAAAACCGTCTACCAGGTAGCCAACGGTAAACGGTACAAGTATCGTACGGGCGAAAACGAGCGTTACCGTGCTCGTTTTCGAGTTATTGACGAAAAACAGCCTGGAGCGATCGGTCCGGCGGTCGACGCGCGAAAGTTTCTAAGTCCGCTCTGCTCCGAAACACCGCTCCGGCGTCAAAAATCGTCGTAGGACAAAAAATCGCCACCCTATCTTGCAGGAAAAAATCCGGGGAACACGATGGCGTCGTCAAAAGTGCAGGTCGTCGAGCTAGTTTTCGAGAAAAAAAAAAAAAAATTCTCAAAACTCGACAAAAAAATAAAACGATCAGTGGACCGTGTAGAGAATCTAAAACTGCATAAGAATCGTATAGACCAAAATTGGCGTTCACGTGCTCGTTTTTGAGGAAAAAAGTTAAAAAAGCTCTCAAAATTCGAGATAAAAAAAAAAAAAACCATCTACCAGGTAGCCAACGGTAAACGGTACAAGTATCGTACGGGCGAAAACGAGCGTTACCGTGCTCGTTTTCGAGTTATTGACGAAAAACAGCCTGGAGCGATCGGTCCGGCGGTCGACGCGCGAAAGTTTCTAAGTCCGCTCTGCTCCGAAACACCGCTCCGGCGTCAAAAATCGTCGTAGGACAAAAAATAGACACGCTATCTTGCAGGAAAAAATCCGGGGAACACGATGGCGTCGTCAAAAGTGCAGGTCGTCGAGCTCGTTTTCGAGAAAAAAAAAAAAAAATTCTCAAAATTCGACAAAAAAATAAAACGATCAGTGGACCGTGTAGAGAATATAAAACTGCATAAGAATCGTATAGACGAAAATTGGCGTTCACGTGCTCGTTTTTGTGGAAAAAATTAAAAAAGCTCTCAAACTTCGAGATAAAAAAAAAAAAAAACCGTCTACCAGGTAGCCAACGGTAAACGGTACAAGTATCGTACGGGCGAAAACGAGCGTTACCGTGCTCGTTTTCGAGTTATTGACGAAAAACAGCCTGGAGCGATCGGTCCGGCGGTCGACGCGCGAAAGTTTCTAAGTCCGCTCTGCTCCGAAACACCGCTCCGGCGTCAAAAATCGTCGTAGGACAAAAAATAGACACGCTATCTTGCAGGAAAAAATCCGGGGAACACGATGGCGTCGTCAAAAGTGCAGGTCGTCGAGCTCGTTTTCGAGAAAAAAAAAAAAAAATTCTCAAAATTCGACAAAAAAATAAAACGATCATTGGACCGTGTAGAGAATCTAAAACTGCATAAGAATCGTATAGACCAAAATTGGCCTTAACGTGCTGGTTTTCGAGTTATTGACGATAAGCCGGTATATATATGTCCGAGATAAAAAAAAGATAGGGACAGTGGGAATCTCCTATACTATCACGGGCGTGTATTCTCCTACTAGTTTGATGGTTGCTGTTGCATAAACCACCGACTGTTTGGCCCGCCGTTTAACCGCGCGGTTTAAAATTGCAACACAATGTTGGTGTCGCTCCGGGGTGAAAAAATGGAAAAACGACATACTTTACGCATAGGGGCGGCTGATCTTAACATATTTTGTCATGTCACCACCCCAGTGACTCTAAGACGGATTTTGCCGTCGCACGTTTTTTTATTAAAAAGTTATTAGTATATAGAAGATTTCGTTAAGCAAAAAGACACGAATATGGGAGTAGGACAAAAAATCGCCAGCCTATCTTGCAGGAAAAAATCCGGGGAACACGATGGCGTCGTCAAAAGTGCAGGTCGTCGAGCTAGTTTTCGAGAAAAAAAAAAAAAAATTCTCAAAACTCGACAAAAAAATAAAACGATCAGTGGACCGTGTAGAGAATCTAAAACTGCATAAGAATCGTATAGACCAAAATTGGCGTTCACGTGCTCGTTTTTGAGAAAAAAGTTAAAAAAGCTCTCAAAATTCGAGATAAAAAAAAAAAAACCATCTACCAGGTAGCCAACGGTAAACGGTACAAGTATCGTACGGGCGAAAACGAGCGTTACCGTGCTCGTTTTCGAGTTATTGACGAAAAACAGCCTGGAGCGATCGGTCCGGCGGTCGACGCGCGAAAGTTTCTAAGTCCGCTTTGCTCCGAAACACCGCTCCGGCGTCAAAAATCGTCGTAGGACAAAAAATAGACACGCTATCTTGCAGGAAAAAATCCGGGGAACACGATGGCGTCGTCAAAAGTGCAGGTCGTCGAGCTCGTTTTCGAGAAAAAAAAAAAAAATTCTCAAAATTCGACAAAAAAATAAAACGATCAGTGGACCGTGTAGAGAATATAAAACTGCATAAGAATCGTATAGACGAAAATTGGCGTTCACGTGCTCGTTTTTGTGGAAAAAATTAAAAAAGCTCTCAAACTTCGAGATAAAAAAAAAAAAACCGTCTACCAGGTAGCCAACGGTAAACGGTACAAGTATCGTACGGGCGGAAAACGAGCGTTACCGTGCTCGTTTTCGAGTTATTGACGAAAAACAGCCTGGAGCGATCGGTCCGGCGGTCGACGCGCGAAAGTTTCTAAGTCCGCTCTGCTCCGAATCATCGCTCCGGCGTCAAAAATCGTCGTAGGACAAAAAATCGCCACCCTATCTTGCAGGAAAAAATCCGGGGAACACGATGGCGTCGTCAAAAGTGCAGGTCGTCGAGCTCGTTTTCGAGAAAAAAAAAAAAAAATTCTCAAAATTCGACAAAAAAATAAAACGATCAGTGGACCGTGTAGAGAATATAAAACTGCATAAGAATCGTATAGACCAAAATTGGCGTTCACGTGCTCGTTTTTGAGAAAAAAGTTAAAAAAGCTCTCAAAATTCGAGATAAAAAAAAAAAAACCATCTACCAGGTAGCCAACGGTAAACGGTACAAGTATCGTACGGGCGAAAACGAGCGTTACCGTGCTCGTTTTCGAGTTATTGACGAAAAACAGCCTGGAGCGATCGGTCCGGCGGTCGACGCGCGAAAGTTTCTAAGTCCGCTCTGCTCCGAAACACCGCTCCGGCGTCAAAAATCGTCGTAGGACAAAAAATAGACACGCTATCTTGCAGGAAAAAATCCGGGGAACACGATGGCGTCGTCAAAAGTGCAGGTCGTCGAGCTCGTTTTCGAGAAAAAAAAAAAAAAATTCTCAAAATTCGACAAAAAAATAAAACGATCAGTGGACCGTGTAGAGAATATAAAACTGCATAAGAATCGTATAGACGAAAATTGGCGTTCACGTGCTCGTTTTTGTGGAAAAAATTAAAAAAGCTCTCAAATTCGAGATAAAAAAAAAAAAAACCATCTACCAGGTAGCCAACGGTAAACGGTACAAGTATCGTACGGGCGAAAACGAGCGTTACCGTGCTCGTTTTCGAGTTATTGACGAAAAACAGCCTGGAGCGATCGGTCCGGCGGTCGACGCGCGAAAGTTTCTAAGTCCGCTCTGCTCCGAAACACCGCTCCGGCGTCAAAAATCGTCGTAGGACAAAAAATAGACACGCTATCTTGCAGGAAAAAATCCGGGGAACACGATGGCGTCGTCAAAAGTGCAGGTCGTCGAGCTCGTTTTCGAGAAAAAAAAAACAAAATTCTCAAAATTCGACAAAAAAATAAAACGATCAGTGGACCGTGTAGAGAATATAAAACTGCATAAGAATCGTATAGACGAAAATTGGCGTTCACGTGCTCGTTTTTGTGGAAAAAATTAAAAAAGCTCTCAAACTTCGAGATAAAAAAAAAAAAAACCGTCTACCAGGTAGCCAACGGTAAACGGTACAAGTATCGTACGGGCGAAAACGAGCGTTACCGTGCTCGTTTTCGAGTTATTGACGAAAAACAGCCTGGAGCGATCGGTCCGGCGGTCGACGCGCGAAAGTTTCTAAGTCCGCTCTGCTCCGAAACACCGCTCCGGCGTCAAAAATCGTCGTAGGACAAAAAATCGCCACCCTATCTTGCAGGAAAAAATCCGGGGAACACGATGGCGTCGTCAAAAGTGCAGGTCGTCGAGCTAGTTTTCGAGAAAAAAAAAAAAAATTCTCAAAACTCGACAAAAAAATAAAACGATCAGTGGACCGTGTAGAGAATCTAAAACTGCATAAGAATCGTATAGACCAAAATTGGCGTTCACGTGCTCGTTTTTGAGAAAAAAGTTAAAAAAGCTCTCAAAATTCGAGATAAAAAAAAAAAAAACCATCTACCAGGTAGCCAACGGTAAACGGTACAAGTATCGTACGGGCGAAAACGAGCGTTACCGTGCTCGTTTTCGAGTTATTGACGAAAAACAGCCTGGAGCGATCGGTCCGGCGGTCGACGCGCGAAAGTTTCTAAGTCCGCTCTGCTCCGAAACACCGCTCCGGCGTCAAAAATCGTCGTAGGACAAAAAATAGACACGCTATCTTGCAGGAAAAAATCCGGGGAACACGATGGCGTCGTCAAAAGTGCAGGTCGTCGAGCTCGTTTTCGAGAAAAAAAAAAAAAAATTCTCAAAATTCGACAAAAAAATAAAACGATCAGTGGACCGTGTAGAGAATATAAAACTGCATAAGAATCGTATAGACGAAAATTGGCGTTCACGTGCTCGTTTTTGTGGAAAAAATTAAAAAAGCTCTCAAACTTCGAGATAAAAAAAAAAAAAACCGTCTACCAGGTAGCCAACGGTAAACGGTACAAGTATCGTACGGGCGGAAAACGAGCGTTACCGTGCTCGTTTTCGAGTTATTGACGAAAAACAGCCTGGAGCGATCGGTCCGGCGGTCGACGCGCGAAAGTTTCTAAGTCCGCTCTGCTCCGAATCATCGCTCCGGCGTCAAAAATCGTCGTAGGACAAAAAATCGCCACCCTATCTTGCAGGAAAAAATCCGGGGAACACGATGGCGTCGTCAAAAGTGCAGGTCGTCGAGCTCGTTTTCGAGAAAAAAAAAAAAAAATTCTCAAAATTCGACAAAAAAATAAAACGATCAGTGGACCGTGTAGAGAATATAAAACTGCATAAGAATCGTATAGACGAAAATTGGCGTTCACGTGCTCGTTTTTGTGGAAAAAATTAAAAAAGCTCTCAAACTTCGAGATAAAAAAAAAAAAAACCGTCTACCAGGTAGCCAACGGTAAACGGTACAAGTATCGTACGGGCGAAAACGAGCGTTACCGTGCTCGTTTTCGAGTTATTGACGAAAAACAGCCTGGAGCGATCGGTCCGGCGGTCGACGCGCGAAAGTTTCTAAGTCCGCTCTGCTCCGAATCATCGCTCCGGCGTCAAAAATCGTCGTAGGACAAAAAATCGCCACCCTATCTTGCAGGAAAAAATCCGGGGAACACGATGGCGTCGTCAAAAGTGCAGGTCGTCGAGCTCGTTTTCGAGAAAAAAAAAAAAAATTCTCAAAATTCGACAAAAAAATAAAACGATCAGTGGACCGTGTAGAGAATCTAAAACTGCATAAGAATCGTATAGACCAAAATTGGCGTTCACGTGCTCGTTTTTGAGAAAAAAGTTAAAAAAGCTCTCAAAATTCGAGATAAAAAAAAAAAAACCATCTACCAGGTAGCCAACGGTAAACGGTACAAGTATCGTACGGGCGAAAACGAGCGTTACCGTGCTCGTTTTCGAGTTATTGACGAAAAACAGCCTGGAGCGATCGGTCCGGCGGTCGACGCGCGAAAGTTTCTAAGTCCGCTCTGCTCCGAAACACCGCTCCGGCGTCAAAAATCGTCGTAGGACAAAAAATAGACACGCTATCTTGCAGGAAAAAATCCGGGGAACACGATGGCGTCGTCAAAAGTGCAGGTCGTCGAGCTCGTTTTCGAGAAAAAAAAAACAAAATTCTCAAAATTCGACAAAAAAATAAAACGATCAGTGGACCGTGTAGAGAATATAAAACTGCATAAGAATCGTATAGACGAAAATTGGCGTTCACGTGCTCGTTTTTGTGGAAAAAATTAAAAAAGCTCTCAAACTTCGAGATAAAAAAAAAAAAAACCGTC
>NW_027488426.1:65000-68701 GCF_051014445.1 Colletes latitarsis | reverse complement strand
TTTTTCCTGCAAGATAGCGTGTCTATTTTTTGTCCTACGACGATTTTTGACGCCGGAGCGGTGTTTCGGAGCAGAGCGGACTTAGAAACTTTCGCGCGTCGACCGCCGGACCGATCGCTCCAGGCTGTTTTTCGTCAATAACTCGAAAACGAGCACGGTAACGCTCGTTTTCGCCCGTACGATACTTGTACCGTTTACCGTTGGCTACCTGGTAGATGGTTTTTTTTTTTTTTATCTCGAATTTTGAGAGCTTTTTTAACTTTTTTCTCAAAAACGAGCACGTGAACGCCAATTTTGGTCTATACGATTCTTATGCAGTTTTATATTCTCTACACGGTCCACTGATCGTTTTATTTTTTTGTCGAATTTTGAGAATTTTTTTTTTTTTTTCTCGAAAACGAGCTCGACGACCTGCACTTTTGACGACGCCATCGTGTTCCCCGGATTTTTTCCTGCAAGATAGGGTGGCGATTTTTTGTCCTACGACGATTTTTGACGCCGGAGCGATGATTCGGAGCAGAGCGGACTTAGAAACTTTCGCGCGTCGACCGCCGGACCGATCGCTCCAGGCTGTTTTTCGTCAATAACTCGAAAACGAGCACGGTAACGCTCGTTTTCGCCCGTACGATACTTGTACCGTTTACCGTTGGCTACCTGGTAGACGGTTTTTTTTTTTTTTATCTCGAAGTTTGAGAGCTTTTTTAATTTTTTCCACAAAAACGAGCACGTGAACGCCAATTTTCGTCTATACGATTCTTATGCAGTTTTATATTCTCTACACGGTCCACTGATCGTTTTATTTTTTTGTCGAATTTTGAGAATTTTTTTTTTTTTTTCTCGAAAACGAGCTCGACGACCTGCACTTTTGACGACGCCATCGTGTTCCCCGGATTTTTTCCTGCAAGATAGCGTGTCTATTTTTTGTCCTACGACGATTTTTGACGCCGGAGCGGTGTTTCGGAGCAGAGCGGACTTAGAAACTTTCGCGCGTCGACCGCCGGACCGATCGCTCCAGGCTGTTTTTCGTCAATAACTCGAAAACGAGCACGGTAACGCTCGTTTTCGCCCGTACGATACTTGTACCGTTTACCGTTGGCTACCTGGTAGATGGTTTTTTTTTTTTTTATCTCGAATTTTGAGAGCTTTTTTAACTTTTTTCTCAAAAACGAGCACGTGAACGCCAATTTTGGTCTATACGATTCTTATGCAGTTTTAGATTCTCTACACGGTCCACTGATCGTTTTATTTTTTTGTCGAGTTTTGAGAATTTTTTTTTTTTTTTCTCGAAAACTAGCTCGACGACCTGCACTTTTGACGACGCCATCGTGTTCCCCGGATTTTTTCCTGCAAGATAGGGTGGCGATTTTTTGTCCTACGACGATTTTTGACGCCGGAGCGGTGTTTCGGAGCAGAGCGGACTTAGAAACTTTCGCGCGTCGACCGCCGGACCGATCGCTCCAGGCTGTTTTTCGTCAATAACTCGAAAACGAGCACGGTAACGCTCGTTTTCGCCCGTACGATACTTGTACCGTTTACCGTTGGCTACCTGGTAGACGGTTTTTTTTTTTTTTATCTCGAAGTTTGAGAGCTTTTTTAATTTTTTCCACAAAAACGAGCACGTGAACGCCAATTTTCGTCTATACGATTCTTATGCAGTTTTATATTCTCTACACGGTCCACTGATCGTTTTATTTTTTTGTCGAATTTTGAGAATTTTGTTTTTTTTTTCTCGAAAACGAGCTCGACGACCTGCACTTTTGACGACGCCATCGTGTTCCCCGGATTTTTTCCTGCAAGATAGCGTGTCTATTTTTTGTCCTACGACGATTTTTGACGCCGGAGCGGTGTTTCGGAGCAGAGCGGACTTAGAAACTTTCGCGCGTCGACCGCCGGACCGATCGCTCCAGGCTGTTTTTCGTCAATAACTCGAAAACGAGCACGGTAACGCTCGTTTTCGCCCGTACGATACTTGTACCGTTTACCGTTGGCTACCTGGTAGATGGTTTTTTTTTTTTTTATCTCGAATTTTGAGAGCTTTTTTAATTTTTTCCACAAAAACGAGCACGTGAACGCCAATTTTCGTCTATACGATTCTTATGCAGTTTTATATTCTCTACACGGTCCACTGATCGTTTTATTTTTTTGTCGAATTTTGAGAATTTTTTTTTTTTTTTCTCGAAAACGAGCTCGACGACCTGCACTTTTGACGACGCCATCGTGTTCCCCGGATTTTTTCCTGCAAGATAGCGTGTCTATTTTTTGTCCTACGACGATTTTTGACGCCGGAGCGGTGTTTCGGAGCAGAGCGGACTTAGAAACTTTCGCGCGTCGACCGCCGGACCGATCGCTCCAGGCTGTTTTTCGTCAATAACTCGAAAACGAGCACGGTAACGCTCGTTTTCGCCCGTACGATACTTGTACCGTTTACCGTTGGCTACCTGGTAGATGGTTTTTTTTTTTTTTATCTCGAATTTTGAGAGCTTTTTTAACTTTTTTCTCAAAAACGAGCACGTGAACGCCAATTTTGGTCTATACGATTCTTATGCAGTTTTAGATTCTCTACACGGTCCACTGATCGTTTTATTTTTTTGTCGAGTTTTGAGAATTTTTTTTTTTTTTTCTCGAAAACGAGCTCGACGACCTGCACTTTTGACGACGCCATCGTGTTCCCCGGATTTTTTCCTGCAAGATAGGGTGGCGATTTTTTGTCCTACGACGATTTTTGACGCCGGAGCGATGATTCGGAGCAGAGCGGACTTAGAAACTTTCGCGCGTCGACCGCCGGACCGATCGCTCCAGGCTGTTTTTCGTCAATAACTCGAAAACGAGCACGGTAACGCTCGTTTTCGCCCGTACGATACTTGTACCGTTTACCGTTGGCTACCTGGTAGACGGTTTTTTTTTTTTTTATCTCGAAGTTTGAGAGCTTTTTTAATTTTTTCCACAAAAACGAGCACGTGAACGCCAATTTTCGTCTATACGATTCTTATGCAGTTTTATATTCTCTACACGGTCCACTGATCGTTTTATTTTTTTGTCGAATTTTGAGAATTTTTTTTTTTTTTTCTCGAAAACGAGCTCGACGACCTGCACTTTTGACGACGCCATCGTGTTCCCCGGATTTTTTCCTGCAAGATAGCGTGTCGATTTTTTGTCCTAGCTCAATTATTAAGGAAGTTACGGTTTCTTGATTTTTCGGTATGTTCGAACTGGTCTTTTAGGCGGGCGCTCGGTCGCGCGGTGCTTTCGCATCGACCGACGTACCGATCGGCGGCGACGGTTTTTCGTCTATATCTCGAAAACTAGTACGCTAACACATATTTTGACCTATATGATATTTGTTCAGTGTAATTTTTTCTATCTGGTAGGCTGGTTTTTTTTTTTTTATCTCGAATTTTTTGAACGTTTTTGTTTTTTTCTCGAAAACTAGCGCGACGACCGATATTTTTAACTACGGTTTTGAATTCGTCTAATTTTTGCCTACAAGATAGCGTGTCGAGTTTTTGTCCTGCGACGATTTTGACCATTTTTTCATTTTTTTCTCGAAAACGAGCACGGCAATCTATATTTTTAACGACGGCATCGTGTTCCCCTGCTTTTTTCCTACAAGATAGCGTTTTTTTTTTTTGCCCTAGCTCAATTATTAAGGAAATTACAGGTGTTGGTTTTCGCTCTAAGTTATAACAGGCCGTTCGGGCGGG
>NW_027488426.1:57500-60000 GCF_051014445.1 Colletes latitarsis | reverse complement strand
CCAGCCGAGACGGCTGTAGTTTATCGCATCGATTTCATCGAGCAACCGGTGGACGCTGCCGCGTTCGTTCGTAAATGAATAATATACATACTCATGGCTAACTTGAGGCGAATAATCGCAAACGACGACGCGTCGATTTTGCGGCCATCGTTGCTCGCGCGACTAACGACGACCAGCCGAAACGGCTGTAGTTTATCGCATCGATTTCATCGAGCAACCGATGGACGCTGCCGCGTTCGTTCGTAAATGAATAATATACATACTCATGGCTAACTTGAGGCGAATAATCGCAAACGACGACGCGTCGATTTTGCGGCCATCGTTGCTCGCGCGACTAACGACGACCAGCCGAAACGGCTGTAGTTTATCGCATCGATTTCATCGAGCAACCGATGGACGCTGCCGCGTTCGTTCGTAAATGAATAATATACATACTCATGGCTAACTTGAGGCGAATAATCGCAAACGACGACGCGTCGATTTTGCGGCCATCGTTGCTCGCGCGACTAACGACGACCAGCCGAAACGGCTGTAGTTTATCGCATCGATTTCATCGAGCAACCGATGGACGCTGCCGCGTTCGTTCGTAAATGAATGTTATACATACTCATGGCTAACTTGAGGCGAATAATCGCAAACGACGACGCGTCGATTTTGCGGCCATCGTTGCTCGCGCGACTAACGACGACCAGCCGAGACGGCTGTAGTTTATCGCATCGATTTCATCGAGCAACCGATGGACGCTGCCGCGTTCGTTCGTAAATGAATAATATACATACTCATGGCTAACGTGAGGCGAATAATCGCAAACGACGACGCGTCGATTGTGCGGCCATCCGTTGCTCGCGCGACTAACGACGACCAGCCGAGAAGGCTGTAGTTTATCGCATCGATTTCATCGAGCAACCGATGGGCGCTGCCGCGTGCGTTCGCCCGATTGCGCGTGAAGTTACTGTTCGGAACCAAGAATATACGGGTGTATTATACCCGTTTGGTCGCAGCCACGCGCAAAGGCTTTTGAATGTACTGTACGCCCGGCCGTCGAACGATGGTTTTCCGTCATTCAGGAAACAAAAAGAAACTTTTGTCGTCGATATGGCGCGTTCAATCCTCCGTCGATACGCTGGTCGGAGGTGCGAACATCGAATATTTTTAAAGCAAAGAACAAGGAGCATTTTTAAATACAAAGAAAAAAATTGTAAATTGTATATGATTACCCTGAACGGTGGATCACTTGGCTCGTGGGTCGATGAAGAACGCAGCTAATTGCGCGTCAACGTGTGAACTGCAGGACACATGAACATCGACATTTCGAACGCACATTGCGGTCCACGGATAAAATTCCTGGACCACGCCTGGCTGAGGGTCGTTCACTTGTCCTAAAACTGCTTGCGTTGTTCTCAGATTCCCTAACCCCGCCGTCGTTTACCTCTCCTTTCGGGGAGATGGCGAAGAACGTTTCGGAGCCGGGTCGATGAAGAGAAAGGTATCAACGTACGAGCGAGAATTTGGGTATTTCGTTGGCGTTTGTCGCTGGACGTACGAAAAAGAATAAATATTATATATTATTGGCAAGTTTGCGCACCCCTTGCGTGGTGAGGCAGAGATCAGTCTGGACTCGCGCGAGTGTTTTACGGCGTCGTGCGTCGTGTTGTCTGGAGTATCATCACGACCGCCCGTTAAAGCACCGCTCCTACGATTTCTGACTTTGACGGCACTAAAAACCACCGTGGGGCGCAAATCGCGTTTCGTACAAATCTAATGATTACCGGCGCTCCCGACGTTGCCCGAAGTTAATAATTTATGCAAAGGAAAGAGAAAATAAAGCGTATACTAGTTTTGGAGCATAACAAAAAGGACACTGGAAAGAAATTTGATCAAACACTGATAATTATGATATGTAATATATGCCCTACCACGTGAAATTTGTGGTATCCGTCGGTCGTCGTCTTCCTCTCTGTTCGTTCGTACAGCCCCAGGGAAAAATGATAATTTATCAAACGAATCGGACGATCATCCTCTATGGAGAGGCTCGAACGAACACGACGAGAAGCGCGATACGAACGGAACCCAAAAGAAGGGATATACTCTGAGAAGTTGGTCGCCCCATGTCTCTCTTTGTTACGAATATGTATATCGATTGCGAGACCGCGCGTTTAGCCGGTCGTCCAGTCCACGAATGCTTTTCTTTCGAACTTACGGTGGACTTTGGTAGACTATCAAAGAATCAACGAAAATCGGATCGGGTAGTTCTATCATAGACACACACCGTGGTTCTTCTTTAATTTGAAAAGCGACGGAAGGACGTTAAAAGTAATCAGCCGGTTACGCCTAGCGAGCGTTTCGCATCGAACGAATGAAAAACTAAGACAGAAGGGAGACACTTTGGCGAGGCGCTAAAAACCCATCATTGATATCCTTTTCTCCGAGAAAGCAAAATGCTATTATATGCTATCGGAGGACGCGGAGAAGTAGGAGGTGGTGGTCGATTCCATATATA
>NW_027488426.1:32500-50000 GCF_051014445.1 Colletes latitarsis | reverse complement strand
AGACCTAACCCAGACCTAACCCAGTCCTAACCCAGACCTAACCCAGTCCTAACCCAGACCTAACCCAGACCTAACCCAGTCCTAACCCAGTCCTAACCCAGACCTAACCCAGACCTAACCCAGACCTAACCCAGACCTAACCCAGACCTAACCCAGAAATAACCCAGACCTAACCCAGACCTAACCCAGTCCTAACCCAGTCCTAACCCAGTCCTAACCCAGACCTAACCCAGTCCTAACCCAGTCCTAACCCAGACCTAACCCAGACCTAACCCAGACCTAACCAAATCCAGTACTAACCCAGACCTAACCCAGTCCTAACCCAGACCTAACCCAGTCCTAACCCAGACCTAACCCAGACCTAACCCAGTCCTAACCCAGTCCTAACCCAGACCTAACCCAGTCCTAACCCAGACCTAACCCAGACCTAACCCAGTCCTAACACAGTCCTAACCCAGTCCTAACCAAGTCCTAACCCAGAACCTACCCAGTCCTAACCCAAACCTAACCCAGACCTAACCCAGACCTAACCCAGTCCTAACCCAGTCCTAACCCAGACCTAACCCAGTCCTAACCCAGACCTAACCCAGTCCTAACCCAGAAATACCCCAGACCTGACCCAGACCTAACCCAGACCTAACCCAGCCCTAACCCAGACCTAACCCAGACCTAACCCAGACCTAACCCAGAAATAACCCAGACCTAACCCAGACCTAACCCAGACCTAACCCAGACCTAACCCAGTCCTAACCCAGACCTAACCCAGTCCTAACCCAGACCTAACCCAGACCTAACCCAGACCTAACCCAGACCTAACCCAGAAATAACCCAGACCTAACCCAGACCTAACCCAGTCCTAACCCAGAAATACCCCAGACCTGACCCAGACCTAACCCAGACCTAACCCAGCCCTAACCCAGACCTAACCCAGACCTAACCCAGACCTAACCCAGAAATAACCCAGACCTAACCCAGACCTAACCCAGTCCTAACCCAGTACTAACCCAGTCCTAACCCAGACCTAACCCAGTCCTAACCCAGACCTAACCCAGACCTAACCCAGTCCTAACCTAGACCTAACCCAGTCCTAAACCAGACCTAACCCAATCCTAACCCAGTCGTAACCCAGACCTAACCCAGTCGTAACCCAGACCTAACCCAGTCGTAACCCAGACCTAACCCAGTCGTAACCCAGACCTAACCCAGTCGTAACCCAGTCCTAACCCAGTCCTAACCCAGACCTAACCCAGACCTAACCCAGACCTAACCCAGTCCTAACCCAGTCCTAACCCAGACCTAACCCAGTCCTAACCCAGACCTAACCCAGACCTAACCCAGTCCTAACCCAGACCTAACCCAGTCCTAACCCAGTCCTAACCCAGTCCTAACCCAGTCTTAAACCAGTCCTAACTCAGACCTAACCGAGACGTAACCCAGACCTTATCCAATTCAGTCCTAACACAGTCCATATTCATTTTTTTTTTTTTTTTTTTTTTTTTTTTTTTATTTCTGTTTTAGATACCGAAGGAGATCCTTGGATAGGCACCCATGCCTCAGAAGAATATATGGGTAGTTTGGGAATCTGACTCACCATACCCCACAAGTGTCTCATCCGTCTTTACTCATTCAGACACCACTCATGCCAACAAGCATCCCGGGACGCAGGCGAAACTGCTCTCCGCATTACTTCACCTAACCAATTCTAAACTAGCCCTAACGCAGTTCCAATACAGTCATTACAAAATGGGCTAGGTCTGGGCCAGTGTTGCGGGGGTTTGGGGCGCGCAGACCCCAGTCAGCAAAACGAATTCAATATGATGCTGTTCAATTTAATATGATACCGCTATTACAAAGGGGGTTAGGTCTGGGCTAGTGTAGCGGGGGTCTGGGGGGCGCAGACCCCTGTCAGCAAAACGAATTCAATATGATGCTGCTCAATTTAATTTGATACCGCTATTACAAAATGGGTTAGGTCTGGGCTGGTGTAGCGGGGGTTTGGGGGGCGCAGACCCCAGTCAGCAAAACGAATTCAATATGATGCTGTTCAATTTAATTTGATACCGCTATTACAAAATGGGTTAGGTCTGGGCTAGTGTAGCGGGGGTTTGGGGGGCGCAGACCCCAGTCAGCAAAACGAATTCAATATGATGCTGTTCAATTTAATTTGATACCGCTATTACAAAATGGGTTAGGTCTGGGCTAGTGTAGCGGGGGTTTGGGGGGCGCAGCCCCCCATTCAGCAAAACGAATTATGTACGATGCTGTTCAATTTAATATGATACCACTATTACAAAGTGGGTTAGGTCTGGGCTAGTGTAGCGGGGGTCTGGGGGGCGCAGACCCCTGTCAGCAAAACGAATTCAATATGATGCTGTTCAATTTAATTTGATACAGCTATTACAAAATGGGTTAGGTCTGGGCTAGTGTAGCGGGGGTTTGGGGGGCGCAGCCCCCCATTCAGCAAAACGAATTATGTACGATGCTGTTCAATTTAATATGATACCACTATTACAAAGTGGGTTAGGTCTGGGCTAGTATAGCGGGGGTCTGGGGGGCGCAGACCCCAGTCAGCAAAACGAATTCAATATGATGCTGTTCAATTTAATTTGATACCGCTATTACAAAATGGGTTAGGTCTGGGCTAGTGTAGCGGGGGTTTGGGGGGCGCAGCCCCCCATTCAGCAAAACGAATTTAGTACGATGCTGTTCAATTTAATATGATACCGCTATTACAAAGTGGGTTAGGTCCGGGCTAGTGTTGCGGGGGTCTGGGGCGCGCAGACCCCAGTCAGCAAAACGAATTCAATATGATGCTGTTCAATTTAATATGATACCGCTATTACAAAGGGGGTTAGGTCTGGGCTAGTGTAGCGGGGGTCTGGGGGGCGCAGACCCCTGTCAGCAAAACGAATTTAGTACGATGCTGTTCAATTTAATTTGATACCGCTATTACAAAATGGGTTAGGTCTGGGCTAGTGTAGCGGGGGTTTGGGGGGCGCAGCCCCCCATTCAGCAAAACGAATTAAGTACGATGCTGTTCAATTTAATATGATACCACTATTACAAAGTGGGTTAGGTCTGGGCTATTGTAGCGGGGGTCGGGGGGGCGCAGACCCCAGTCAGCAAAACGAATTCAATATGATGCTGTTCAATTTAGTTTGATACCGCTATTACAAAATGGGTTAGGTCTGGGCTAGTGTAGCGGGGGTTTGGGGGGCGCAGCCCCCCATTCAGCAAAACGAATTTAGTACGATGCTGTTCAATTTAATGTGATACCGCTATTACAAAGTGGGTTAGGTCCGGGCTAGTGTTGCGGGGGTCTGGGGCGCGCAGACCCCAGTCAGCAAAACGAATTCAATATGATGCTGTTCAATTTAATATGATACCGCTATTACAAAGGGGGTTAGGTCTGGGCTAGTGTAGCGGGGGTCTGGGGGGCGCAGACCCCTGTCAGCAAAACGAATTTAGTACGATGCTGTTCAATTTAATTTGATACCGCTATTACAAAATGGGTTAGGTCTGGGCTAGTGTAGCGGGGGTTTGGGGGGCGCAGCCCCCCATTCAGCAAAACGAATTAAGTACGATGCTGTTCAATTTAATATGATACCACTATTACAAAGTGGGTTAGGTCTGGGCTATTGTAGCGGGGGTCTGGGGGGCGCAGACCCCAGTCAGCAAAACGAATTCAATATGATGCTGTTCAATTTAATTTGATACCGCTATTACAAAATGGGTTAGGTCTGGGCTAGTGTAGCGGGGGTTTGGGGGGCGCAGCCCCCCATTCAGCAAAACGAATTTAGTACGATGCTGTTCAATTTAATATGATACCGCTATTACAAAGTGGGTTAGGTCCGGGCTAGTGTTGCGGGGGTCTGGGGGGCGCAGCCCCCCAGTCAGCAAAACGAATTTAGTACGATGCTGTTCAATTTAATTTGATACCGCTATTACAAAATGGGTTAGGTCTGGGCTAGTGTAGCGGGGGTTTGGGGGGCGCAGCCCCCCATTCAGCAAAACGAATTAAGTACGATGCTGTTCAATTTAATATGATACCACTATTACAAAGTGGGTTTGGTCTGGGCTAGTGTAGCGGGGGTCTGGGGGGCGCAGACCCCAGTCAGCAAAACGAATTCAATATGATGCTGTTCAACCCCTCGGGAATTTTTAATTTCTGTTTTATTCACCGTAATGCTCATGGAACGTACTTTCATATTCTTGTTTTTTGCTTCACGAAAATTTTTGTACACTAATTACTTTTTAATAGGAAAACGTGCAACGGCAAACTCCTTCCTAGGGTCACTGGGAAGATGACATTGACAAAATATGTTAAGATCAGCCGCCCCTATGCGTAAAGTATGTCGTTTTTCCATTTTTTCGATCCGGAGCGACACCAACATTGTGTTGCAATTTTAAACTGCGCGGTTAAACGGCGGGCCAAACAGTCGGTGGTTTATGCAACAGCAACCATCAAACTAGTAGGAGAATACACGCCCGTGATAGTATAGGAGATTCCCACTGTCCCTATCTTTTTTTTTATCTCGGACATATATATACCGGCTTATCGTCAATAACTCGAAAACCAGCACGTTAAGGCCAATTTTCGTCTATACGATTCTTATGCAGTTTTAGATTCTCTACACGGTCCACTGATCGTTTTATTTTTTTGTCGAATTTTGAGAATTTTTTTTTTTTTTTCTCGAAAACGAGCTCGACGACCTGCACTTTTGACGACGCCATCGTGTTCCCCGGATTTTTTCCTGCAAGATAGCGTGTCTATTTTTTGTCCTACGACGATTTTTGACGCCGGAGCGGTGTTTCGGAGCAGAGCGGACTTAGAAACTTTCGCGCGTCGACCGCCGGACCGATCGCTCCAGGCTGTTTTTCGTCAATAACTCGAAAACGAGCACGGTAACGCTCGTTTTCGCCCGTACGATACTTGTACCGTTTACCGATGGCTACCTGGTAGATGGTTTTTTTTTTTTTTATCTCGAATTTTGAGAGCTTTTTTAATTTTTTCCACAAAAACGAGCACGTGAACGCCAATTTTCGTCTATACGATTCTTATGCAGTTTTATATTCTCTACACGGTCCACTGATCGTTTTATTTTTTTGTCGAATTTTGAGAATTTTTTTTTTTTTTTCTCGAAAACGAGCTCGACGACCTGCACTTTTGACGACGCCATCGTGTTCCCCGGATTTTTTCCTGCAAGATAGCGTGTCTATTTTTTGTCCTACGACGATTTTTGACGCCGGAGCGGTGTTTCGGAGCAGAGCGGACTTAGAAACTTTCGCGCGTCGACCGCCGGACCGATCGCTCCAGGCTGTTTTTCGTCAATAACTCGAAAACGAGCACGGTAACGCTCGTTTTCGCCCGTACGATACTTGTACCGTTTACCGTTGGCTACCTGGTAGATGGTTTTTTTTTTTTTTATCTCGAATTTTGAGAGCTTTTTTAACTTTTTTCTCAAAAACGAGCACGTGAACGCCAATTTTGGTCTATACGATTCTTATGCAGTTTTAGATTCTCTACACGGTCCACTGATCGTTTTATTTTTTTGTCGAATTTTGAGAATTTTTTTTTTTTTTTCTCGAAAACGAGCTCGACGACCTGCACTTTTGACGACGCCATCGTGTTCCCCGGATTTTTTCCTGCAAGATAGGGTGGCGATTTTTTGTCCTACGACGATTTTTGACGCCGGAGCGATGATTCGGAGCAGAGCGGACTTAGAAACTTTCGCGCGTCGACCGCCGGACCGATCGCTCCAGGCTGTTTTTCGTCAATAACTCGAAAACGAGCACGGTAACGCTCGTTTTCGCCCGTACGATACTTGTACCGTTTACCGTTGGCTACCTGGTAGACGGTTTTTTTTTTTTTTATCTCGAAGTTTGAGAGCTTTTTTAATTTTTTCCACAAAAACGAGCACGTGAACGCCAATTTTCGTCTATACGATTCTTATGCAGTTTTATATTCTCTACACGGTCCACTGATCGTTTTATTTTTTTGTCGAATTTTGAGAATTTTTTTTTTTTTTTCTCGAAAACGAGCTCGACGACCTGCACTTTTGACGACGCCATCGTGTTCCCCGGATTTTTTCCTGCAAGATAGGGTGGCGATTTTTTGTCCTACGACGATTTTTGACGCCGGAGCGATGATTCGGAGCAGAGCGGACTTAGAAACTTTCGCGCGTCGACCGCCGGACCGATCGCTCCAGGCTGTTTTTCGTCAATAACTCGAAAACGAGCACGGTAACGCTCGTTTTCGCCCGTACGATACTTGTACCGTTTACCGTTGGCTACCTGGTAGACGGTTTTTTTTTTTTTTATCTCGAAGTTTGAGAGCTTTTTTAATTTTTTCCACAAAAACGAGCACGTGAACGCCAATTTTCGTCTATACGATTCTTATGCAGTTTTATATTCTCTACACGGTCCACTGATCGTTTTATTTTTTTGTCGAATTTTGAGAATTTTTTTTTTTTTTTCTCGAAAACGAGCTCGACGACCTGCACTTTTGACGACGCCATCGTGTTCCCCGGATTTTTTCCTGCAAGATAGCGTGTCTATTTTTTGTCCTACGACGATTTTTGACGCCGGAGCGGTGTTTCGGAGCAGAGCGGACTTAGAAACTTTCGCGCGTCGACCGCCGGACCGATCGCTCCAGGCTGTTTTTCGTCAATAACTCGAAAACGAGCACGGTAACGCTCGTTTTCGCCCGTACGATACTTGTACCGTTTACCGTTGGCTACCTGGTAGATGGTTTTTTTTTTTTTTATCTCGAATTTTGAGAGCTTTTTTAACTTTTTTCTCAAAAACGAGCACGTGAACGCCAATTTTGGTCTATACGATTCTTATGCAGTTTTAGATTCTCTACACGGTCCACTGATCGTTTTATTTTTTTGTCGAGTTTTGAGAATTTTTTTTTTTTTTTCTCGAAAACTAGCTCGACGACCTGCACTTTTGACGACGCCATCGTGTTCCCCGGATTTTTTCCTGCAAGATAGGGTGGCGATTTTTTGTCCTACGACGATTTTTGACGCCGGAGCGGTGTTTCGGAGCAGAGCGGACTTAGAAACTTTCGCGCGTCGACCGCCGGACCGATCGCTCCAGGCTGTTTTTCGTCAATAACTCGAAAACGAGCACGGTAACGCTCGTTTTCGCCCGTACGATACTTGTACCGTTTACCGTTGGCTACCTGGTAGACGGTTTTTTTTTTTTTTATCTCGAAGTTTGAGAGCTTTTTTAATTTTTTCCACAAAAACGAGCACGTGAACGCCAATTTTCGTCTATACGATTCTTATGCAGTTTTATATTCTCTACACGGTCCACTGATCGTTTTATTTTTTTGTCGAATTTTGAGAATTTTGTTTTTTTTTTCTCGAAAACGAGCTCGACGACCTGCACTTTTGACGACGCCATCGTGTTCCCCGGATTTTTTCCTGCAAGATAGCGTGTCTATTTTTTGTCCTACGACGATTTTTGACGCCGGAGCGGTGTTTCGGAGCAGAGCGGACTTAGAAACTTTCGCGCGTCGACCGCCGGACCGATCGCTCCAGGCTGTTTTTCGTCAATAACTCGAAAACGAGCACGGTAACGCTCGTTTTCGCCCGTACGATACTTGTACCGTTTACCGTTGGCTACCTGGTAGATGGTTTTTTTTTTTTTTATCTCGAATTTTGAGAGCTTTTTTAATTTTTTCCACAAAAACGAGCACGTGAACGCCAATTTTCGTCTATACGATTCTTATGCAGTTTTATATTCTCTACACGGTCCACTGATCGTTTTATTTTTTTGTCGAATTTTGAGAATTTTTTTTTTTTTTTCTCGAAAACGAGCTCGACGACCTGCACTTTTGACGACGCCATCGTGTTCCCCGGATTTTTTCCTGCAAGATAGCGTGTCTATTTTTTGTCCTACGACGATTTTTGACGCCGGAGCGGTGTTTCGGAGCAGAGCGGACTTAGAAACTTTCGCGCGTCGACCGCCGGACCGATCGCTCCAGGCTGTTTTTCGTCAATAACTCGAAAACGAGCACGGTAACGCTCGTTTTCGCCCGTACGATACTTGTACCGTTTACCGTTGGCTACCTGGTAGATGGTTTTTTTTTTTTTTATCTCGAATTTTGAGAGCTTTTTTAACTTTTTTCTCAAAAACGAGCACGTGAACGCCAATTTTGGTCTATACGATTCTTATGCAGTTTTATATTCTCTACACGGTCCACTGATCGTTTTATTTTTTTGTCGAATTTTGAGAATTTTTTTTTTTTTTTCTCGAAAACGAGCTCGACGACCTGCACTTTTGACGACGCCATCGTGTTCCCCGGATTTTTTCCTGCAAGATAGGGTGGCGATTTTTTGTCCTACGACGATTTTTGACGCCGGAGCGATGATTCGGAGCAGAGCGGACTTAGAAACTTTCGCGCGTCGACCGCCGGACCGATCGCTCCAGGCTGTTTTTCGTCAATAACTCGAAAACGAGCACGGTAACGCTCGTTTTCGCCCGTACGATACTTGTACCGTTTACCGTTGGCTACCTGGTAGACGGTTTTTTTTTTTTTTATCTCGAAGTTTGAGAGCTTTTTTAATTTTTTCCACAAAAACGAGCACGTGAACGCCAATTTTCGTCTATACGATTCTTATGCAGTTTTATATTCTCTACACGGTCCACTGATCGTTTTATTTTTTTGTCGAATTTTGAGAATTTTTTTTTTTTTTTCTCGAAAACGAGCTCGACGACCTGCACTTTTGACGACGCCATCGTGTTCCCCGGATTTTTTCCTGCAAGATAGCGTGTCCATTTTTTGTCCTACGACGATTTTTGACGCCGGAGCGGTGTTTCGGAGCAGAGCGGACTTAGAAACTTTCGCGCGTCGACCGCCGGACCGATCGCTCCAGGCTGTTTTTCGTCAATAACTCGAAAACGAGCACGGTAACGCTCGTTTTCGCCCGTACGATACTTGTACCGTTTACCGTTGGCTACCTGGTAGATGGTTTTTTTTTTTTTTATCTCGAATTTTGAGAGCTTTTTTAACTTTTTTCTCAAAAACGAGCACGTGAACGCCAATTTTGGTCTATACGATTCTTATGCAGTTTTAGATTCTCTACACGGTCCACTGATCGTTTTATTTTTTTGTCGAGTTTTGAGAATTTTTTTTTTTTTTTCTCGAAAACTAGCTCGACGACCTGCACTTTTGACGACGCCATCGTGTTCCCCGGATTTTTTCCTGCAAGATAGGGTGGCGATTTTTTGTCCTACGACGATTTTTGACGCCGGAGCGGTGTTTCGGAGCAGAGCGGACTTAGAAACTTTCGCGCGTCGACCGCCGGACCGATCGCTCCAGGCTGTTTTTCGTCAATAACTCGAAAACGAGCACGGTAACGCTCGTTTTCGCCCGTACGATACTTGTACCGTTTACCGTTGGCTACCTGGTAGACGGTTTTTTTTTTTTTTATCTCGAAGTTTGAGAGCTTTTTTAATTTTTTCCACAAAAACGAGCACGTGAACGCCAATTTTCGTCTATACGATTCTTATGCAGTTTTATATTCTCTACACGGTCCACTGATCGTTTTATTTTTTTGTCGAATTTTGAGAATTTTGTTTTTTTTTTCTCGAAAACGAGCTCGACGACCTGCACTTTTGACGACGCCATCGTGTTCCCCGGATTTTTTCCTGCAAGATAGCGTGTCTATTTTTTGTCCTACGACGATTTTTGACGCCGGAGCGGTGTTTCGGAGCAGAGCGGACTTAGAAACTTTCGCGCGTCGACCGCCGGACCGATCGCTCCAGGCTGTTTTTCGTCAATAACTCGAAAACGAGCACGGTAACGCTCGTTTTCGCCCGTACGATACTTGTACCGTTTACCGTTGGCTACCTGGTAGATGGTTTTTTTTTTTTTTATCTCGAATTTTGAGAGCTTTTTTAATTTTTTCCACAAAAACGAGCACGTGAACGCCAATTTTCGTCTATACGATTCTTATGCAGTTTTATATTCTCTACACGGTCCACTGATCGTTTTATTTTTTTGTCGAATTTTGAGAATTTTTTTTTTTTTTTCTCGAAAACGAGCTCGACGACCTGCACTTTTGACGACGCCATCGTGTTCCCCGGATTTTTTCCTGCAAGATAGCGTGTCTATTTTTTGTCCTACGACGATTTTTGACGCCGGAGCGGTGTTTCGGAGCAGAGCGGACTTAGAAACTTTCGCGCGTCGACCGCCGGACCGATCGCTCCAGGCTGTTTTTCGTCAATAACTCGAAAACGAGCACGGTAACGCTCGTTTTCGCCCGTACGATACTTGTACCGTTTACCGTTGGCTACCTGGTAGATGGTTTTTTTTTTTTTTATCTCGAATTTTGAGAGCTTTTTTAACTTTTTTCTCAAAAACGAGCACGTGAACGCCAATTTTGGTCTATACGATTCTTATGCAGTTTTATATTCTCTACACGGTCCACTGATCGTTTTATTTTTTTGTCGAATTTTGAGAATTTTTTTTTTTTTTTCTCGAAAACGAGCTCGACGACCTGCACTTTTGACGACGCCATCGTGTTCCCCGGATTTTTTCCTGCAAGATAGGGTGGCGATTTTTTGTCCTACGACGATTTTTGACGCCGGAGCGATGATTCGGAGCAGAGCGGACTTAGAAACTTTCGCGCGTCGACCGCCGGACCGATCGCTCCAGGCTGTTTTTCGTCAATAACTCGAAAACGAGCACGGTAACGCTCGTTTTCGCCCGTACGATACTTGTACCGTTTACCGTTGGCTACCTGGTAGACGGTTTTTTTTTTTTTTATCTCGAAGTTTGAGAGCTTTTTTAATTTTTTCCACAAAAACGAGCACGTGAACGCCAATTTTCGTCTATACGATTCTTATGCAGTTTTATATTCTCTACACGGTCCACTGATCGTTTTATTTTTTTGTCGAATTTTGAGAATTTTTTTTTTTTTTTCTCGAAAACGAGCTCGACGACCTGCACTTTTGACGACGCCATCGTGTTCCCCGGATTTTTTCCTGCAAGATAGCGTGTCTATTTTTTGTCCTACGACGATTTTTGACGCCGGAGCGGTGTTTCGGAGCAAAGCGGACTTAGAAACTTTCGCGCGTCGACCGCCGGACCGATCGCTCCAGGCTGTTTTTCGTCAATAACTCGAAAACGAGCACGGTAACGCTCGTTTTCGCCCGTACGATACTTGTACCGTTTACCGTTGGCTACCTGGTAGATGGTTTTTTTTTTTTTATCTCGAATTTTGAGAGCTTTTTTAACTTTTTTCTCAAAAACGAGCACGTGAACGCCAATTTTGGTCTATACGATTCTTATGCAGTTTTAGATTCTCTACACGGTCCACTGATCGTTTTATTTTTTTGTCGAGTTTTGAGAATTTTTTTTTTTTTTTCTCGAAAACTAGCTCGACGACCTGCACTTTTGACGACGCCATCGTGTTCCCCGGATTTTTTCCTGCAAGATAGGCTGGCGATTTTTTGTCCTACTCCCATATTCGTGTCTTTTTGCTTAACGAAATCTTCTATATACTAATAACTTTTTAATAAAAAAACGTGCGACGGCAAAATCCGTCTTAGAGTCACTGGGGTGGTGACATGACAAAATATGTTAAGATCAGCCGCCCCTATGCGTAAAGTATGTCGTTTTTCCATTTTTTCACCCCGGAGCGACACCAACATTGTGTTGCAATTTTAAACCGCGCGGTTAAACGGCGGGCCAAACAGTCGGTGGTTTATGCAACAGCAACCATCAAACTAGTAGGAGAATACACGCCCGTGATAGTATAGGAGATTCCCACTGTCCCTATCTTTTTTTTTATCTCGGACATATATATACCGGCTTATCGTCAATAACTCGAAAACCAGCACGTTAAGGCCAATTTTGGTCTATACGATTCTTATGCAGTTTTAGATTCTCTACACGGTCCAATGATCGTTTTATTTTTTTGTCGAATTTTGAGAATTTTTTTTTTTTTTTCTCGAAAACGAGCTCGACGACCTGCACTTTTGACGACGCCATCGTGTTCCCCGGATTTTTTCCTGCAAGATAGGGTGGCGATTTTTTGTCCTACGACGATTTTTGACGCCGGAGCGATGATTCGGAGCAGAGCGGACTTAGAAACTTTCGCGCGTCGACCGCCGGACCGATCGCTCCAGGCTGTTTTTCGTCAATAACTCGAAAACGAGCACGGTAACGCTCGTTTTCGCCCGTACGATACTTGTACCGTTTACCGATGGCTACCTGGTAGATGGTTTTTTTTTTTTTTATCTCGAATTTTGAGAGCTTTTTTAATTTTTTCCACAAAAACGAGCACGTGAACGCCAATTTTCGTCTATACGATTCTTATGCAGTTTTATATTCTCTACACGGTCCACTGATCGTTTTATTTTTTTGTCGAATTTTGAGAATTTTTTTTTTTTTTTCTCGAAAACGAGCTCGACGACCTGCACTTTTGACGACGCCATCGTGTTCCCCGGATTTTTTCCTGCAAGATAGCGTGTCTATTTTTTGTCCTACGACGATTTTTGACGCCGGAGCGGTGTTTCGGAGCAGAGCGGACTTAGAAACTTTCGCGCGTCGACCGCCGGACCGATCGCTCCAGGCTGTTTTTCGTCAATAACTCGAAAACGAGCACGGTAACGCTCGTTTTCGCCCGTACGATACTTGTACCGTTTACCGTTGGCTACCTGGTAGATGGTTTTTTTTTTTTTTATCTCGAATTTTGAGAGCTTTTTTAACTTTTTTCTCAAAAACGAGCACGTGAACGCCAATTTTGGTCTATACGATTCTTATGCAGTTTTAGATTCTCTACACGGTCCACTGATCGTTTTATTTTTTTGTCGAATTTTGAGAATTTTTTTTTTTTTTTCTCGAAAACGAGCTCGACGACCTGCACTTTTGACGACGCCATCGTGTTCCCCGGATTTTTTCCTGCAAGATAGGGTGGCGATTTTTTGTCCTACGACGATTTTTGACGCCGGAGCGATGATTCGGAGCAGAGCGGACTTAGAAACTTTCGCGCGTCGACCGCCGGACCGATCGCTCCAGGCTGTTTTTCGTCAATAACTCGAAAACGAGCACGGTAACGCTCGTTTTCGCCCGTACGATACTTGTACCGTTTACCGTTGGCTACCTGGTAGACGGTTTTTTTTTTTTTTATCTCGAAGTTTGAGAGCTTTTTTAATTTTTTCCACAAAAACGAGCACGTGAACGCCAATTTTCGTCTATACGATTCTTATGCAGTTTTATATTCTCTACACGGTCCACTGATCGTTTTATTTTTTTGTCGAATTTTGAGAATTTTTTTTTTTTTTTCTCGAAAACGAGCTCGACGACCTGCACTTTTGACGACGCCATCGTGTTCCCCGGATTTTTTCCTGCAAGATAGCGTGTCTATTTTTTGTCCTACGACGATTTTTGACGCCGGAGCGGTGTTTCGGAGCAGAGCGGACTTAGAAACTTTCGCGCGTCGACCGCCGGACCGATCGCTCCAGGCTGTTTTTCGTCAATAACTCGAAAACGAGCACGGTAACGCTCGTTTTCGCCCGTACGATACTTGTACCGTTTACCGTTGGCTACCTGGTAGATGGTTTTTTTTTTTTTTATCTCGAATTTTGAGAGCTTTTTTAACTTTTTTCTCAAAAACGAGCACGTGAACGCCAATTTTGGTCTATACGATTCTTATGCAGTTTTAGATTCTCTACACGGTCCACTGATCGTTTTATTTTTTTGTCGAGTTTTGAGAATTTTTTTTTTTTTTCTCGAAAACTAGCTCGACGACCTGCACTTTTGACGACGCCATCGTGTTCCCCGGATTTTTTCCTGCAAGATAGGGTGGCGATTTTTTGTCCTACGACGATTTTTGACGCCGGAGCGGTGTTTCGGAGCAGAGCGGACTTAGAAACTTTCGCGCGTCGACCGCCGGACCGATCGCTCCAGGCTGTTTTTCGTCAATAACTCGAAAACGAGCACGGTAACGCTCGTTTTCGCCCGTACGATACTTGTACCGTTTACCGTTGGCTACCTGGTAGACGGTTTTTTTTTTTTTTATCTCGAAGTTTGAGAGCTTTTTTAATTTTTTCCACAAAAACGAGCACGTGAACGCCAATTTTCGTCTATACGATTCTTATGCAGTTTTATATTCTCTACACGGTCCACTGATCGTTTTATTTTTTTGTCGAATTTTGAGAATTTTGTTTTTTTTTTCTCGAAAACGAGCTCGACGACCTGCACTTTTGACGACGCCATCGTGTTCCCCGGATTTTTTCCTGCAAGATAGCGTGTCTATTTTTTGTCCTACGACGATTTTTGACGCCGGAGCGGTGTTTCGGAGCAGAGCGGACTTAGAAACTTTCGCGCGTCGACCGCCGGACCGATCGCTCCAGGCTGTTTTTCGTCAATAACTCGAAAACGAGCACGGTAACGCTCGTTTTCGCCCGTACGATACTTGTACCGTTTACCGTTGGCTACCTGGTAGATGGTTTTTTTTTTTTTTATCTCGAATTTTGAGAGCTTTTTTAATTTTTTCCACAAAAACGAGCACGTGAACGCCAATTTTCGTCTATACGATTCTTATGCAGTTTTATATTCTCTACACGGTCCACTGATCGTTTTATTTTTTTGTCGAATTTTGAGAATTTTTTTTTTTTTTTCTCGAAAACGAGCTCGACGACCTGCACTTTTGACGACGCCATCGTGTTCCCCGGATTTTTTCCTGCAAGATAGCGTGTCTATTTTTTGTCCTACGACGATTTTTGACGCCGGAGCGGTGTTTCGGAGCAGAGCGGACTTAGAAACTTTCGCGCGTCGACCGCCGGACCGATCGCTCCAGGCTGTTTTTCGTCAATAACTCGAAAACGAGCACGGTAACGCTCGTTTTCGCCCGTACGATACTTGTACCGTTTACCGTTGGCTACCTGGTAGATGGTTTTTTTTTTTTTTATCTCGAATTTTGAGAGCTTTTTTAACTTTTTTCTCAAAAACGAGCACGTGAACGCCAATTTTGGTCTATACGATTCTTATGCAGTTTTATATTCTCTACACGGTCCACTGATCGTTTTATTTTTTTGTCGAATTTTGAGAATTTTTTTTTTTTTTTCTCGAAAACGAGCTCGACGACCTGCACTTTTGACGACGCCATCGTGTTCCCCGGATTTTTTCCTGCAAGATAGGGTGGCGATTTTTTGTCCTACGACGATTTTTGACGCCGGAGCGATGATTCGGAGCAGAGCGGACTTAGAAACTTTCGCGCGTCGACCGCCGGACCGATCGCTCCAGGCTGTTTTTCGTCAATAACTCGAAAACGAGCACGGTAACGCTCGTTTTCGCCCGTACGATACTTGTACCGTTTACCGTTGGCTACCTGGTAGACGGTTTTTTTTTTTTTTATCTCGAAGTTTGAGAGCTTTTTTAATTTTTTCCACAAAAACGAGCACGTGAACGCCAATTTTCGTCTATACGATTCTTATGCAGTTTTATATTCTCTACACGGTCCACTGATCGTTTTATTTTTTTGTCGAATTTTGAGAATTTTTTTTTTTTTTTCTCGAAAACGAGCTCGACGACCTGCACTTTTGACGACGCCATCGTGTTCCCCGGATTTTTTCCTGCAAGATAGCGTGTCTATTTTTTGTCCTACGACGATTTTTGACGCCGGAGCGGTGTTTCGGAGCAGAGCGGACTTAGAAACTTTCGCGCGTCGACCGCCGGACCGATCGCTCCAGGCTGTTTTTCGTCAATAACTCGAAAACGAGCACGGTAACGCTCGTTTTCGCCCGTACGATACTTGTACCGTTTACCGTTGGCTACCTGGTAGATGGTTTTTTTTTTTTTTATCTCGAATTTTGAGAGCTTTTTTAACTTTTTTCTCAAAAACGAGCACGTGAACGCCAATTTTGGTCTATACGATTCTTATGCAGTTTTAGATTCTCTACACGGTCCACTGATCGTTTTATTTTTTTGTCGAGTTTTGAGAATTTTTTTTTTTTTTTCTCGAAAACTAGCTCGACGACCTGCACTTTTGACGACGCCATCGTGTTCCCCGGATTTTTTCCTGCAAGATAGGGTGGCGATTTTTTGTCCTACGACGATTTTTGACGCCGGAGCGGTGTTTCGGAGCAGAGCGGACTTAGAAACTTTCGCGCGTCGACCGCCGGACCGATCGCTCCAGGCTGTTTTTCGTCAATAACTCGAAAACGAGCACGGTAACGCTCGTTTTCGCCCGTACGATACTTGTACCGTTTACCGTTGGCTACCTGGTAGACGGTTTTTTTTTTTTTTATCTCGAAGTTTGAGAGCTTTTTTAATTTTTTCCACAAAAACGAGCACGTGAACGCCAATTTTCGTCTATACGATTCTTATGCAGTTTTATATTCTCTACACGGTCCACTGATCGTTTTATTTTTTTGTCGAATTTTGAGAATTTTGTTTTTTTTTTCTCGAAAACGAGCTCGACGACCTGCACTTTTGACGACGCCATCGTGTTCCCCGGATTTTTTCCTGCAAGATAGCGTGTCTATTTTTTGTCCTACGACGATTTTTGACGCCGGAGCGGTGTTTCGGAGCAGAGCGGACTTAGAAACTTTCGCGCGTCGACCGCCGGACCGATCGCTCCAGGCTGTTTTTCGTCAATAACTCGAAAACGAGCACGGTAACGCTCGTTTTCGCCCGTACGATACTTGTACCGTTTACCGTTGGCTACCTGGTAGATGGTTTTTTTTTTTTTTATCTCGAATTTTGAGAGCTTTTTTAATTTTTTCCACAAAAACGAGCACGTGAACGCCAATTTTCGTCTATACGATTCTTATGCAGTTTTATATTCTCTACACGGTCCACTGATCGTTTTATTTTTTTGTCGAATTTTGAGAATTTTTTTTTTTTTTTCTCGAAAACGAGCTCGACGACCTGCACTTTTGACGACGCCATCGTGTTCCCCGGATTTTTTCCTGCAAGATAGCGTGTCTATTTTTTGTCCTACGACGATTTTTGACGCCGGAGCGGTGTTTCGGAGCAGAGCGGACTTAGAAACTTTCGCGCGTCGACCGCCGGACCGATCGCTCCAGGCTGTTTTTCGTCAATAACTCGAAAACGAGCACGGTAACGCTCGTTTTCGCCCGTACGATACTTGTACCGTTTACCGTTGGCTACCTGGTAGATGGTTTTTTTTTTTTTTATCTCGAATTTTGAGAGCTTTTTTAACTTTTTTCTCAAAAACGAGCACGTGAACGCCAATTTTGGTCTATACGATTCTTATGCAGTTTTATATTCTCTACACGGTCCACTGATCGTTTTATTTTTTTGTCGAATTTTGAGAATTTTTTTTTTTTTTTCTCGAAAACGAGCTCGACGACCTGCACTTTTGACGACGCCATCGTGTTCCCCGGATTTTTTCCTGCAAGATAGGGTGGCGATTTTTTGTCCTACGACGATTTTTGACGCCGGAGCGATGATTCGGAGCAGAGCGGACTTAGAAACTTTCGCGCGTCGACCGCCGGACCGATCGCTCCAGGCTGT